>NC_134484.1:323897082-324172082 GCF_040206685.1 Ascaphus truei
TACCACTCCCCTTAAAGCTGCAAAGACGCTCCCTGGATCTTCCATTGGGACTATATTTCTCTCTGGATTTTTTGTTTGAGTGGAACATTCAATTTGGATTTTCCTTTTTTTTCACTATCACGTTATGGTTTGTAGATATTATTAGGTTAAATTGTGGTAATTTTAATTTATTTTAATATTTTAAATATGTTATTATAATTTATTAGGGTTATTTCACATCCTCTTTAGCGCTACTTAATTTTTGTGTTGTCTTTGATATATATATATACTATATAAGATTTCATATGTTTTGCTGCTTTAAAATTTGAGTACATTTTAGAGTTACCCACCTCCCCCTAAAGGCACCTAACATCCCCATCAGTGACACATCGGAGCAAACCAAGCAATTTTGTTTTGTTTTTAACATACTATTGAAGCAGAGAGTCTCCAGAAACTAAACCCCATTAATTTCCAGGGACCCCCTGATTCCAGAGATATAGATACAGTAGGGGATGCCGGTATCTCTCTGCTTTTAAAAGCTCTTGCGTCACAAAGCCACAGAGCGCAGGAGCTTTGAAAAGCCGCCATTACGTGATCCCTGCTAGCGAGCCAGAGCGGCCACTGGCACTTACTATGGAGAAAAGCATCCCCGGAAGCAGGAGATCCCTGGAACTGACATTATTGGGGTTCAGCTCCGGAGACCCTGTGCTTCAAGCCTATGTTAAAAATAAATAAATACATTTGCCTGCATGGATTGCCTCTTTAACTCCTACTTTCAACTCCATTACCTACCCCCCATCAAACCTAACCCCTCCATCTAACAGTGGCTACCAGACTATTAACTAAGAATGGGTAATAACTCTTTCATTTCTTGTAATCAAATTAAAATAATAAATAAATAATAATATATATATATAAAAATATATATAAAACTACATATCCTGCACGTATTTATGATGTAAGATATTTGGGATGTTTTTTTTCCCACAGTGCGTCTTCGATTCCAAATAGGTGCAGGTGCCATGTGTCAATTACACATCTCCAAATGTCTTACGTCATAACTAAGTGCGGGACTGGGACTTACAGTATCAGAGTTTAATGAAGAGGCCCCAGAGGCTTTATAAGAAATGTCAACCCACCGCACAGGGAGGATACTGATAGCGCAATGTTTTGCAGTGTGAAATAGCTTTCTCAAGGCCTCAGGGCACATGAGCTTAAGTAAAACAGGTTATTGTTTTCAAAGTGATGTATAATAAAATGTGCTTTTAACAGATCCCATGACCTAGTGCATCAACTTTAACGCTGTCTTCAAATGTTTTGAGATTTGTCTGATAGTGGTTAATGCACAGGATAACTAATTGGGACAAATCTAATGGAGAAACAGGTGGTGACCAGATCCAGTTGATGTGTGTGCACTGTTACCATGCCTTGTGGTACCTATAATTCTAGTGTTTTTTTAAGGGCATCAGTTGCAATGATTTAACCCTTTCAACATGTCGCTGTCATTAGTTTACTTTGGTTCTCGAAGGAACTATAGGTTTAACCAAGCTCGTGTTTCAAACATGTTATTCTCTCACAGCACAGTAACAGGTGTGAGGTGAGCAAATGTAGCACAATTCTTCAGCTGTTCTAGTTTCAATGCTTACTCAGGTGGCACAACAGTTTGTCCTCCCCTCCTCCCCATCCTGCCTATAATTAGCCAAGTGTTAAGTCAATGTGCATGGCAATTTAGTTAAATGCGCTAATTTGCGAAATTCTCTTAAATCACTAGATTGACTTAATGGTGAGACTATAAATAGAGTACATATTATACCATATCTCGCTCACTGTCTGGCAATGTTTTGCTGACAACTTTTTTGCTTCATTTTTAGCCCTCTGAAGCTTGGCAAAATGGTAAAAATGGTCAATGTTAAAAATGTTGTGACAGCATTTGGACAATTTTGATGATTGTGGATTACGTCATCGGGACTTTTTTTGCAGCCAATGTTTATCCATGTCGCTCAATCAATCAAGAGGTGCGCACTACAATTTGTGCCAATTAACAATTAACAGAGTGTATTTCTGGAGGGCAATATGGTTGCACTTCTCATTCCAGAGTGAGGTTAGGTTCAAAGCTATGAGAATTGTTTGTTCATAAATAGATTAGGTTAATTCTGAAATTACGCTATGGAGTAATTTATTACACAGCGAAGCAGCCATTCGGGTAGTTTCTTGGATGAAAATCCCTATTGAAATCTATAGAGATTTTCGTGTGAAAAATGACCCCTCTGTGTACATAGAATACGATCTTAAGGGGAATCATGTGACTAAAAACACCTGTTTTTTGGACTTATGGACAACATTGAATAGCATGTAAATATGTAAATTGAAAGAAAAAATATTCACTTACGTGCTAGAATGCTACATGTTCGAATGCCTCTCAAAGATTATTTCACTTACATGGTGGTTGAGGTTTCTTGACATTTTCAAGTGAAAAATGTGGTTTATTGTAGAAGGTGGAACATTTGAACTATAATTGTTTTCTCCCACAAAACAAAAGTTTAGGAACATAGTGAATTTTGTCGTTGTGAGATGTTATTCTGAAGAGGTAAGAGATTCTTGATCCATTTCAAGTATAAAAAATTAATTCTATAATGTACTGTAGGTGTGTGATGCAAACTGACGTCCCACTTTTCCATCTGGAAGACATTAGGATGGAAATGGTTTTGGGTGAACATGTCCTTAGGGGATTCACATATGACAAGTACTTGAGACAATTAACTTTGTGTTTTTGTAAAAGTTTCAATGGAACATGATCTTTTGCCACTTGAATTAATAGTAGTAAACTTTGGACTGTGTTCAATACAGTTTAATAGGTAAATCTATAGGTCCCTTTTACACAATGCTGGACTAGCAATTCAACTCCATTCAAATGAGGGTTAAACTCTTCTCCAATATGGGGAGACCAGATTTCATAAACCGTGGATATAACACAGAATTGTAGACCAGCAAATCTCCAAAGCTACCAGAATACCAAGAAGTGATCTCCTTGAATATCCCCTCTGTGTACATAGAATACGATCTTAAGGGGAACCATGTGACTAAAAACACCTGTTTTTTGGACTTATGGACAACATTGAATAGCATGTAAATATGTAAATTGAAAGAAAAAATATTCACTTACGTGCTAGAATGCTACATGTTCGAATGCCTCTCAAAGATTATTTCACTTACATGGTGGTTGAGGTTTCTTGACATTTTCAAGTGAAAAATGTGGTTTATTGTAGAAGGTGGAACATTTGAACAATAATTGTTTTCTCCCACAAAACAAAAGTTTAGGAACATAGTGAATTTTGTCGTTGTGAGATGTTATTCTGAAGAGGTAAGAGATTCTTGATCCATTTCAAGTATAAAAAATTAATTCTATAATGTACTGTAGGTGTGTGATGCAAACTGACGTCCCACTTTTCCATCTGGAAGACATTAGGATGGAAATGGTTTTGGGTGAACATGTCCTTAGGGGATTCACATATGACAAGTACTTGAGACAATTAACTTTGTGTTTTTGTAAAAGTTTCAATGGAACATGATCTTTTGCCACTTGAATTAATAGTAGTAAACTTTGGACTGTGTTCAATACAGTTTAATAGGTAAATCTATAGGTCCCTTTTACACAATGCTGGACTAGCAATTCAACTCCATTCAAATGAGGGTTAAACTCTTCTCCAATATGGGGAGACCAGATTTCATAAACCGTGGATATAACACAGAATTGTAGACCAGCAAATCTCCAAAGCTACCAGAATACCAAGAAGTGATCTCCTTGAATACAGACAGAAAGAGACAAACGACAGGGTATCTTTGGTGGTCACGTATAACTCACATCTAGAAGCCCTACGCAAGATCACCAGGGAACTACAACTAATTCAACACCCTTATTATCATACAGACAATCTCATAATCTCAAGAAAATTAGGGTGAGGAGTAAAGTATTCAATAGTACAACTGATTGCGGGACGAAACCATGCCAGGACGTACAGTAAGATGCAAAATCTGCGCAATGCTCCACACAGCGGGCCCAATACAAATACCACACAGGAATTTGGAGTACAAAATCAGAGGAAGGTTCACTTGCTCTTCCAGCAATGTCGTTGTACCTCATCATGTGCATGAAATGTCCAGAGGGCTGCTACTACATAGGTGAGACGGGACAGGGGCTAAACAAGAGAATCAATCTGCATCGCGACAGCATCAAATGCGGAACAAGAGACAGTCCTGTTTGTGAACATTTCTCTGACTCTGGCCATAAGATGAACTATCAACAGGGACCACAAAGTATCTACACACACAAATAGTAATGCAACACCCTCATACATTTCTACACCTACCCACGCCATTGGTATACACTACCACTCCACACACACTTTTGTAAAGCACTGTATACACTGTGGGCGCTTTATAAATTTATATTTACAAACATACATACTTTACACACACATACACACACTCTTACATCACTAACATTCAGGGACCATTTAACACTTTAAGTCATAAATCGCATACAGCACAGGGGGGAGGGATAGGTTTCAGTCACAGATAACATTCCAAGATGCACTGTTTTAAAATGAAACCTTTCTTGCTTTATCCATTGTAACACTGTCGAAAGAAGAGATCAGTGTATCTCAAAAACTCGCACAAATAAAAGCATTTAGTTAGCCACAGAACGGTATCGTTTCTTCGTTTTTGAATATATATACATATACTATATATATATACATATACTCCCCCTCCATACCTTTCCTTGTCACCCTCCCCTGGCTTCAAACACTTTTAACACCCTACCTTATCTACAGTACATATCTGGTTTTTTCTACACTGTTTTAGCCATAGATTCCTTTGTATATCAGTATTGCAGACCTCAAGAAGAGAGGAAAACTCTCGAAAGCTTGTCCTATGACATAAATTGTTAATCCAAATAAAAAAGGTATCACCTAATACTGAAGAACTAATTTATTCTGCACTATCGCAACTGGACTAACACGGCTATTCCATATATATATATATACAGGTGTAACGGGTATTCCCCCACCCAATCGCAGATATAGTGTGAGTGCAGAGAACCTACTGTTACCAGGTGTGGTGCTTTACCTGTTAGGCTCACAGGAGGGCTGAGTTTCCGCCACGGGGAACCTGGGGCAAGTATATTATGAGTAACCCTGTACTCGGTGCAGCGCCTCCACCTGCGATGGCTCCTACCAGAGGGGGAGGGGTTCCTCGCAGGACAATATATATCACTCAGCACACAGTATGTATAACCACCAATACCTTTACTTGTGAGCATAGGAAACATACTTGCATATAACATCAACAGATCAACAGGTGTCCCTCTCTAGAGGAGACACTAACTAATGCGTCTTGCAGAACGCTACCCCCTTCACCAGGTGATCCCACCCCGTGTCCAGCAACCACATACACAATACGTCTGCACCCTTAAGGGAGAAGATATGTGTGACTGCGCAGCCACTAGTCCCATGTGAATAATATAGGTAGGATCGTTGGTGCACTTGTTGATAAGGGTTACCTGCCGAGCACTCCAGTGCTTGGGCCTGCAACGGAGGCAAAGGATCCGATGACAGATGAACACAGGAACTACCGTCCGGGGCGATCCCACCCGGATGGCCTCTGCAGCAACACCGATGATCTGCGCCCAACCCTTGAGATAGTCTCTGTATCTTTATCACAGACTTGAGCCCAAGTCTCTTCTCAGGAAGCGCCGTGTCTGCTGTGTCCCTATCTATCACTAGTGCTACGATGACAGTGTCCCTAACCTAGGGCCTGTCCCTGTAGCACCACATGCTGGGGAGTGAAGACCTACCTGGGGCCTAGGGGTTTACTGGCCTAATCCGTTCCCCTAGCTCTCCTGGCACTCACTGACACTCCCAGCCCCTGCAGCAATGCACTGCAATCTACACACGATGCCCTCTTGTCAGCCCTCACAGCACTGACAGCCGTGACCTGACAAGATTGCACCCCACACGCACCTAAGGGCAGAGTCCCTTACCTGGGGCCGTCCCTTATTAATTACCCACTAACCTGGTGGGGAGTTGGGGCCTGTCTGGGACCTGGGGAACCTTACCTGGTGTAGGAGCCACTTGCTCACTACACCCTTCCTTCCCCTTCTATCTCCCAGCTCCAACTGCCGTTCCCAGCGCGCAAAATGTATCTAGTTCTGGCTCCCGGGCAATCCTTCAGCCCTATTGGCTCCCTGGCATCACGTGGGGCGCTGCGGAGGCTAATGGGACTTGTAGTCCCTTCCAAGAGCCTTCCCTGGTAGGTTAGGGTTCGCGCGCTCCTTTCTGCACATGCGCAACTCTTCAGGGCCGCCTGCAACTCCCTAGCCTCTTCCCTACTCTGCTCCGCGCATGCGCGATCGCGCCACATGCGCACGCACCCGCAATGGCGGCCCCCGCTAACCGGGTATGCCGCAGAGCCTCCAAATGCTCGGCTCACTCCCTGCACCGACCCCCACCTTTGGGAACAGCCGGCGGGTCCGTCGCTGCCTCCGGCGTCACCCGCGACCGTGCTGACCCAAAGGAGGGGGGTCTCTGGGAGCCGGAGGGCACCGGGGCTACACTGGCATACCCCGGTTTAAGGACACTCACTTTAAGTACACTCGCGAGTAAGGACATATCGCCCAATAGGCAAACGGCAGATCGCGCATGTGCCTGTCAGCACGTCCTGAACAGCAATACCGGCTCCCTACCTGTACCGAAGCTGTGCGCAAGCTGGGAGACTATAGAGCCTTTTACAAATGCCTTATTTACATCAGTTATGCACGTATATGACGATTGCAGTAAAGTATATGCATCACTAAGTGGGGAAAAGGTAGTGCTTCACTTTAAGTACATTTTCGCTTTACATACATGCTCCGGTCCCATTGCGTACGTTAATGCGGGGTATGACTGTGTATATATATATATATATATATACAGTATATTTAAATATATACAGTATATATATATATATATATATATATATATATATATATCAGATCAAGCTTACTCGCAGCTCATTTCCCAACCCACACGGACAAACCTGAAATCGCACAACCATTCCTTGCTTGACTGGATTCTCTCCTCAAATCCCAGCAGAATCCAATCCTCTGGCATCCTTCCTGACATTTTCAGTGACCATGCAATGGTGTACTCTGTAAGGAAAATTAAACTGCCCCAATCAAGCCCTAAAGTTCTCCTCACTAGAACATTTAGAAACTTTAACCCACAACAGTTTATGGCTGACCTTACCAACTGCCCTTGACACAGAATCGATTTAATTCCTGACCCTGATTCTGCGCTCGACTATTTCCAGTCCGAGTTCTTAAAACTCTGTGATACCCATGCTCCACTACGCAGAATAAGGGTACAGGGTGCTCACCTTCCATGGGTTACACCTGACCTTATAGCACTCTACCAGTTCAGGGATGCCTTGTGGAAAAGCTACAAAGTAACTGGCACTACCAAGGATCTCAATCACTACAGATGCCTGCGGAACATGTGCACAAGGCAAACAAGGCATGCAAAAGCACAATATTACTCTGACAATCTCCTCCAGAATACATCAAACCCAGCTAACTTCTGGAAGGTTATCAACAACATATTCCAGCCTTCTAACCATCAACAGCGAAGTAATATCACTAAGGGCGATATTACTCTGACAAACCCCACCGACATTGCAAATGCATTCAATGATTACTTTGTGGGGTGTGCTACTAACTTGTTAGCGAAACGCAACCCAAACCACAAACCTGAATCTCATCCTGGGAGTACCCCTATAGCCCTACCCCCTCAAAACACTGCCCACAATTTTCAATTTGGCCCAGTATCCGAAGAGGAGATTACACAAGCGCTCCTCAAATTAAAACTAAACAGCCAATGTGGACCTGACTTACTACAATCAACGGTCAGAGTTGTCCCAATCTTCAAAAGTGGGGACAAAAACACTGTCTCAAACTACAGGCCAATCTCCCTTCTTCCAATCCTATCCAAAGTCATGGAAAAATGTGTCCACTCCCAATTAAGCGATTACTATAACAAGACAAATTTCCCTAGCCAATTCCAATCTGGCTTTCGCCCCAAACACTCTATCGTAACTATCCTGCTAAAAGTTTGCAAGGAAATCCAGTGTGGAATGGAACGGGGTCAACTCACTGGTGCAGTATTCCTAGATTTTGCAAAGGCTTTTGATACTGTTGATCATGCTATCCTGCTTAACAAACTCCAGAGCTCTGGAATAGGGAAGCATGCTTTAAACTGGTTTCAGTCCTACCTATCAGGTAGATCCAACATGTGTCCATCTCAGGCTCTAACTCCAACCCCCTGGATATCACCTGTGGTGTCCCGCAAGGCTCTGTTCTGGGGCCCCTACTCTTCTCAGTGTTCATCAATGATCTTCCCACAGCTTGTCAGGAAGCCTCAATACACATGTATGCAGATGACACAATCCTATATGCACACAGCCATAGCCTCTCTGACCTTCAATACATACTTCAGTCTGACTTTTTTAGACTCGAAAAATGGATTTCCCAAAACAAACTGTTTTTAAACACTGACAAGACTGTAACAATGGTATTTGGGACCAAGACTAAATTTTTAAAGCTTCCAGCGACTGAGCTCCAGATTAGAACCAACACTAACACCACCCTAACCCCTGTCACTAGTTTTAAATAACTGGGCATATGGTTTGAATCCCACTTAACATTCGGGATGTACATTGATACCCTGACAACCAAGACCTATGCCAAACTAGGGGTACTTTACAGAAACAAATCCTCCCTAAGTCTCCTGGTCAGAAAGCGTATCGCACAGCAGATGCTAATGCCAATTATTGACTATGGAGACATAGTATATGGCTCGGCACCTCAAACCCACCTTAGCAAACTTGACACCCTCTACAATTCAATTTGTCGTTTTGTTCTCCAATGCAACTATAACACACATCACTGCGAAATGCTCAAAGAACTAGATTGGTCATCACTCGAGTCTAGGCGCAAAGTTCTCCTTTCCTGTCTTGCCTTCAAATTCTTTAAGGGCCAGCTACCCAGCTACCTGAACAAGCTCCTCACCCCTACCACATGCAGCACCTATCATCTGAGATCAGACTCCAAAAGACTGTTCATGGTCCCAAGGCTCAACAAAGTATCCGGCCATTCCTCCTTCTCTTACCGTGCACCCCAAAACTGGAACAACCTACCAGAGACTCTCACATCCACCACCAGTTTAAGTTCTTTCAAATCTAAGGCTGTCTCCCATTTTAATCTGGTCTGTAACTGTTTCATATGACTATAATATATATTTTCTTTAACTGTGCATGCAATGTCTTGTATATAATGTATACCCTGTTCATTTATGTAACTGTATTTGTAACCATGTATTATTTGTCTTAACTCTGTGCCCAGGACATACTTGAAAATGAGAGGTAACTCTCAATGTATTACTTCCTGGTAAAACATTTTATAATTAAATAAATAAACAAAATACTCCGTAACCCAAAGAAATAGTTAATAAAACTGTCCATAAAATATTAATAAGCATCAGGTAAAAAGAAAGTATTACAAAGATTCTTACCTCCTTGCTGATTTATTTTAACTAATATTTCTGATGTATTTTAGAGGGGGAAAGCACTTCTCATTGTCATGATTCGTATTGTCCCCTAGAGGGTGATATGAGTATAATATAAGGTTGAAAATTAATGGAAGCTGTAGGGAAGTTCACTTAGTCCTTGTGTGGAACACTTTTACTCGTAGTCTTTGGTAAAGCACCTACCATTAAGCCTTAACCTTCCCTTTGGTGACGAGGCACCAGTTTACTTATAAATACCTCTCTAATAGAAGCCTCACTTTGCACACAATATTATGTAGATCAAGCTGTCATTTACTTTAACAATTTAATGGGGCAATCACTTCTAGGACCAAGGTGAACAAAGTCCAGTTACAACATTTAAGCGGTCTTACCTGGGTGATTGATACCTTTTGTACCCAAATTTGCAACAAATATGTATTTTTAACTATTTTCATTTACGTTAGACTTTGGAGGGGTTTGATTTCCTCCAGCTACTCCCTTATGTGTGAAGTCACTGTGTGTTTAGCGAGTGCAGTCAGAGTCCGTTCCTCACCCCACCTCCCCTTAACTTTATTGGGTCTCCGATAAGGACAGGGTGGGAAAATGGTCAAACAAAACACTTGACTGACAAACACTTCCCCATTATGAGGCCCCTAAGAAATTCAACGTGTCACCAATTTCCATAAAAATAAAAGCAACCTATACTTTGCTATTAGTATTATTAGATTTCTTTAGAAAAGCCAGTTACACTGCTACATTTTCGTTTTCTGGCTGACTATGTAGGACTGTACTTTTAACAACTAGACATGTAGCAAAGGTTAGTGTGTTTGGTGCCGAGATCGTGCGTGGTTCTGTGACCGCTCCGATTGTGGCCCGGGAGGATTAACTCTATGGGGGGGTCCCATTGAAAGGAATGGACCGCCCACAGTGCTGTCACGGCTGCAACTTCCCCCAGCATCACAAAGATCCAGAAATCCAATCATGGCACCGGATGCTACATCTCTAGCTAAAGCCCAAAAATATAAACATTTCTGAAACAGTAGTTACACCTTTCAGCAGACTAGCATTAGAGTTCTTCATAGATTTAATTATAGTGTAGAAAGATTCTGAAAACATTACAGATTTCTTCTTCAAGTGTTTTGAAGAAATCGCAATCTACAATGTACTGTATCTGCTTTTCTCCAGAACCAATACAGCTGCTAAAGCTCTGAAATTATAGTCCAATGTACAGTACACCGTGAACTGATATTTGCCTCTGGGTTGCACTAAAAAAATCAATGGGTGTAAATCAGCCACAAAACCTCACTTCATATTTATTTGTCCCAAATGTGTGGTTATGGTTACCATAAGAAGCACACAACAAACATGACAAGTAAACACCAGTCAGGGCCGTCTTAACAGCATTATAGGCCCCCAGGCAAAGCAGTGCACTGGGCCCTGCCAACTCTCTGCTACAAGTCGTAATTTTTCTCCTTCTACCGAGTTAGCGGGAGATTTGAATGTTGAGGCAGGTGATCGGAAAATTTGTGTTAAATTCTGGTCTGTGCATAGATTAGCATGGGGCCCCAATGCTCGTGGGGGTCCCGGGCAACCGCCCAGCGTGCCCATGCGTTAAGACGGCACCGACACCAGGCTAGATCAGTGTTTTTCAACCAGGGTTCCTATGAACCTTTGGGTTCCCCGGGCATCTTTAAAGTGTTCCCTACAATTTTCTGGGCATTTAAAAATGGTATCAAATATAGAAGAATTTTCAATGCATCTGATCACAGACACACTATTAGAGAGGGTTGGAGTTCCTCAGAATTTCACTTAGGGTTCCTTGACCAAAATAAAGGTTGGAAACCACTGGACTATTCATGCAATGTCTTTATATATAATGTATATTAATGTAACCATGTATTTGTCATCATAACTCTATGCCCAGGACATACTTGAAAACGAGAGGTAACTCGCAATGTATTACTTCCTGGTAAAACATTTTATAAATAAAATAAATTAAAAAAAATATGTGAACATTCTTCCAGTTCGTTTGGCAAATTGTCCTGCAAATTCATAAAAATAAATTATAATTTTTGTTCAGGCATTTGCAAAATATGAAACGCGTGCTTCAAACTTTTTTTGCATTTTAAACAAAAATCAACTTGAACAGAAATCACTTTAAAAAGCACTAAACAGAAAGACACCAAGAAAAAACACAGAATTACATAAATGTATGAATATATTTCTATCACTTAATGAAATAATGGCACCTAGCAGCATTTTGTGAATTCTTCATCTTCATCTTTTTGAATTTCCCACCAGTTTTGCAAACGTGTACAACTGTTCTGCACACCACTAAGTAATAGCAGTATTTTACATTATGCAAACATTGATACCAAACTAAAACTGGTGAGTTTAAAAGGCTATAGCAGCTGCTATTGCAGGCCCTTGTCTATGCTGCCTTAATGCAGACTTGGTTCTGAATGTTGTTTAATGCACTGGTTTAACACATTAGGGATTTCCTAATAAAGACACCTGGGGGAGGAAGAGAGAGAGACACAGGGGGAAGAATAGAGAGACACTGGGTGAGAGGGGAGAGAGGCTCAGGGAGAGAGACTGAGGGAGAGGGGGAGAAAGTGACTGGGGGGAGGAAGAGACAGACACTGGGGGAGGAACAGAGAGACACTGGGGGGAAGGAGAGAGAGACGCTAGGGGAGGTAGAGACTGGGGAGAGAGACTGAGGGAGGTGGCAAGAGAGACTGGGGGAGGTAGGGATAGAGACTTGGGGAGGTGAGGACAGAGACTGGGTAAGGGGATAGAGGCAGGAGGAAGAGAGAAGAAAGAATGTGGGAGGGGCGAGAGAAAAACTAGGGGAGAGAGACTTGGGAGATAGGGGGGAGAGAGACTGGTGGAGGGGGAGAAAGAGTGTGTGAATGGGAGAGATAAACTGGGGAAGAAGGAGAGATAGAGACTGGGGGGAGAGAGTGAGAGACTGTAGGGATGGAGAGAGAAAAACTCAAGGACGGGCAGGGAAAGAAGACTGCGAGAGGGGGAAATAGATACTTAGAGGAGGGAAAGAGAGAAAGAGATGGGGGGAGGGAGACTGAAGGGAAGGGGCAGCGATAGAGACTGGTGGGAGGGGGAAAGAGAGACTGGGGGAGAGAGACGGGGGAAAGAGACTGAGGGAGAGAGAAAGACAGGCACTGGAGGAGGCGGGAAGAGTGACTGGAGGAGGTGGGGAGAGAGACTGGGAGAGGGAGGAGAGAAAGAAACTGGGGGAAGAGAAAAGAGAGAAACTGGAGGAGGGGGAAAGAGAGACTGGAGAGAGGGAGAGAGCCTGGGGTATAGGAGAGAGAGACTAATGGAAAGGGAAGAGAGACTGGGCAGAGGGGGAGATTGAGAGAGATAGAGACTGGGGAGGGGGAAGAGAGAGTGAGATTAAGATGAGAGGGAGAGAGACTAGGGAAGAGAGACTGAGTGAGAGAGAAACAGACACTGTTTCACTGTTCCTCCGCCTATGGGGAGGGGGAGATGAAGAGACTGGGATAGAGGAGAGTGAAAGAAATTGGAATGAAGGGCAGGGAGAGACTGCAGCGAGGGAGAGAGAAAGACTAGGGGGAGGGGGAGGGAAACCGTCACCTTAAATCTCACAGAAGATCCACCAAAGGAGTATTTAACTCCACTTCCAGCTCCTTCACCAGCTCGTGAAGTTGACCGCTCTATTGATCAGTATGTTCAGGCCATTATGCAATATCAGCATCAGTTACTACGTATGCATCGTTCAGCATATCGGCAGATGAATTTCCATTTGAGCAACTAAAAAAACAACTAGGTTCCCAGCACTCAAAGATCAGAACAAGAATGAATGTCACATGGGTATGCCAAAACCAATTTTTACTGTGTCCCTATTGGTGCTGTAAATGGCCTAACCTGGGCAACAAGCATCAGAGAGATTGTGAGCACATTTAATTGTGTCCCCTCCTGCAGCATCAATCAAATCATTGCCAGCATCTGTCTATTTGCTTCTCATGTTCAGTCTTCTTCCTGCTTAACCTCCTCCAGCTACTTCCCCAAGTTCACCTAGCGAACAAGTTAACCAAGCTCCACTAAAGCATGGGAGACCATGTATAAGGGGCCTAGTCAGCCTGTCCCTTCTGCTGCAAAAAAAGAGAAATAGGTCATTTCTTATTTATTTTGTTCCATGTTTTCTGCAAATGTTCATGTGATATGTTTTTTCTTATATGTTCCTTTTCTCCCACAGTGCTTGAACTGTGTGTGGGAATAAATGTTAACGTCACTATCTCTGTCTCTTTGTAATTATTCTAAAAACATATTTCTTCAAAATATATATCTTGGTCTGACACATAACTATATGAATGGAAAGTGCTATGTGCCATACCAAAATATTATATTAGACATGCCTTTGTCATTATAGGCAATACACAGACATGCGAAAACTCATGGTCTGACTGTGATTATGGGACAGTTTTGGTGTGACCTATTTATCATAACGTTATTTCCCAGCGCTAACATTAATAGTGTTTCATTGATTTGCAATGTTAGGCTAAAGTTCATTAGCATCTGGTTTGCATATGAGTAAGCCTAACATTCGTAGAAATTAATTGCTATGCTATTTTATAGGTTTTTGTTACGTTATTATCTTTCGTGTATAGGCTTTAGGATTTTCGTATTGATAATTTATGTTAATGTTACGATAATTAGCCTAACGGATCTCTGTGAATCTGGCCCTTAGTGAGGCGTGATCGTGCCTTTGAGTACTTGAGGATGACTAGCATGGTGGCATAGCAGACAGGGTAGATGAGAATTCGTATGGTATCTATACCTATAGAATTGGCAATATCTTGGGTATATTTTCAGTTCACATTAATCATCTTATTAAATGCTGATTGTGAGGCGGCTGGCTGTTGAGATGTGAACATATGTTCTGTATCTGCTCGGTATGATCTTGGCAGGAATGAATGTAGGTATTGCCTTACCAGCTACATCGCTTTACTTAATCCTAAAGTTGTCGTGAAAGTGTTCATCAATGATTTCACAGGTGACTGTGGTGCTGCAAAAAAACATAAAGGAAACAGAATTGCACCGAGGTAAATAGACTTCACACTTGGACATTGTGAAGTAGACTTCACACAGGAGTTGCTTGCTTCCCCTGCTGTCTTCTAATGTAATAAATAGACCTAGGTCTGTTACACTGATCCCCACCAACCTATGAAAAGTATTTGTCCTTGCAGCCTACCGTACTTAGTTCAACACAAAGTGCTGCTGTCAAGCAGGGGTGGCTTTCCTCTTTGAGGCCTGGGATGAGAAATAGCACGGTCCGGTTACTGATGGAAATCTTGATTTAGCTGCACATGCTCTGGATTTCCAGGGATTAATTGAGCTGCCACCCCCTCATCCACATGGTCCAAAGGATCATGTCTCCACTTTGGCCTTTCACTGAGTTCAGTGGGTTTTATAGATGAGTGGTTTCCCAGCATTAATTGAGTTCTTATGGTTCTGTGTTGCCAGAAAGGAGTAGCTGTACAGTATTTATTTTGGTCAGTCACTTCAGACTGCTGTATGGCTTTAATTAATTATACTGTACTACAGAAGTCTGCTCTGTTGACATTAAATTTGATATAGTACATCAGATAACTTCTGAACAATCTTAAGGGGGACTCTATATTTAGGCTGAAATTTGGGGCGCTGTCCTTTTCCTTTTTTTATGCATAGGCTCGTAGCCCTACTAGATCCCCTGTTTCAAATACATGGGCAGTGACCCTCAAGTCATAGATTTACTCTGTGGCCTTAAGCATTGAAAAAAGTATGTCCCTTGATGTGCAAGTCCTGTGTAAAAGATTTACTCTGTGGCCTTAAGCATTGAAAAAAGTATGTCCCTTGATGTGCAAGTCCTGTGTAAAAGATTTACTCTGTGGCCTTAAGCATTGAAAAAAGTTAATATGTTTGAATTTCAAAAGTGTTTTTTTTTTCCCCTCTTAACTCAGTGCTGTTAATTGACCAACTGGAACAAGCTGATTGATTGGGGAGGGGGAGGGTCATGTGACTGTATTATCCACAGCATATGGTACTTACCTTTGGTCACGGAACCGCTTGCCACGGCCGCCTTAGATAGACACTGATTATACTTCTCCGACAGGAGTGAGTGTGTGTCTATATTGGTATTAGCGTTGCCAATACATGCCGCCTTGAGAATCACTCTAATACGTCTTTACATTGATGTATTACAGTGGCTCTATCCAGTGCCCCACGTATGCCAATTCTCACACCATACCTCTCAGTATCTACTATACCTCCTGCACCTATCTCCTGAAGTGAGGGCTGCATAGGTCACTAACTCAGACCAGGCCAGCTAATCACTCTGGGGTTATACATATAGAATTGATACTCTGCCTTGACAGTGTGATTGAGAGGTTTTTTCATTAGCTACCACCATACTATTACCCATGGGGTTTTATCCTACAGGTTTGACTTACCGCATATTATGCCAAAGTGTGTTTACGCATACACTACATAAAGTTTATCAATAAAGCGCGTTGTACTACACGCCCTGATACATCTATATTAAGACATAACCTCTTCCGAGTGGGTTCACCATGGCTCCTTTCCTATATCTCTAGGTAGCTATATACATAGCACTAGATCCCGAATATCTATTAGGGATCTCCCTATTTTACTATCTACCCACCTAGCCATAGCTGGGTTACCAAAGATACAGTCACGTGCTGTTGAATCATACTATTTAATTTTATTTTAACCCCCTTTTTTTATTCATTGTTAACTAATAAAGTATTTTAACATTACAATCATACATCTAGTCGTGACAGAGTGCTTGAAGACTGGGTTCCTTTTCTCCTCTATACAATTATGTCCCCATCCAGTCAGCACCTCACCGTGGTTCATTTAATACTCAAGCTGTGCGGGTTTTTTCTTTACGTGTAGCTGTTAATTGACCAACTGGAACAAGCTGATTGATTGGGGAGGGGGAGTGTCATGTGACTGTTTTAGATGTATAAAACCAACACCTCTCCTGCAATTTGCAGGAACTGCAATTGGCATTAGACAGTGAGGCATTTAAAGTGAGCTTTTTAAGTGATAAATATAGTTAGACAATAGTTTGACTAGAGGTGACTGGAGACTGCATCTTTCTGCAAACTTTTTGACTCACGACAACAAACGGTAAGCTACTCAGATCACACTATGACCCCATTCTTGCTAACCTGCATAATTTAACCACCCACCCCTTTACAACTACTTTCACTGCAGCCTCTCCCAAAACTGACCGCACAAAACACTGAAACCCTGAACTGACTCTAGCATTGCAATGCACCAAAACATTTGACAAGGAACAGGCACACCACTGCTGTTTAGTCTGCACACCTCACTTTGTTCACAACAGCTCCTTGCAGCACTGCCTACATCTGGCAAAATGAACCTGCTCTGTATCTTAACATTTTTTTTTTCTCCTGGCCTCATGGAGATTTTACTCTCTCTATACACTACAAACTCCTCCATCCTGGCCCACACCCAACATCACCATACACCCTGGACTACTGAAAAGCCTTGCACTATCTACTGAATGTTGGTGGAGAACTCTCAAAACCAGCACACCAACCACTGCTCACTCTAATGGCAAACACCACAAATTTAAAACCTCCAAACAACTACCCAAATTCCTACTCGTACTGTTACTCTCCTTAGCAGGTGATATTGAACCTAACCCAGGTCCTCCCACTTCAGCTCTGTCCCATGCCTCTGAGAATTCCACCTTTAAATTCCAAAAAGGCCTATCTGTCACCCATATAAATATCCGGAGCCTGCTGCCCAAACTGGACGAACTAAGAGCATGGTGCCTTATGCATAAACCCAAAGCCATCATTCTTACAGAAATATGGCTATCCCTTAAAACCCCTGATGCAAATATCGCCATTCAGGGATACTCCATTTTTAGGAGAGATAGGTCAAAGAGAGGAGGAGGGGTGTTATTTTATATTGCAGACACATTACAATTTACACTGTTAAATTGCCCATCAAGCCCACCCTCCTTTGAAATTCTTGTTGGCAAAATCTGCCTCCCCTTTTCTAAGCCCATCTTGCTTGCTGGCATCTACCGCCCCCCTAAAGCCCCTCTACAATCCCTGACTGATATCACCCAATTTCTTGGCTCCATTTCCTCTCTGAATGAGAAGAGTGAGATGCTAGTTCTTGGGGATTTCAACTTCAATTGGCTTGACCCTAAAAACCACAAAATCCAGATACAACTCAAGTCACTTAACCTATCGCAACTCATTTCCCAACCCACACGGATAAACCTGAAATCGCACAACCATTCCTTGCTAGACTGGATTCTCTCCTCAAACCCCAGCAGAATCCAATCCTCTGGCATCCTTCCTGACATTTTCAGTGACCATGCAATAGTGTACTCTGTAAGGAAAATTAAACCGCCCCAATCAAGCCCTAAAGTTCTCCTCACTAGAACATTTAAAAACTTTAACCCACAACAGTTTCTGGATGACCTTACCAACTGCCCATGGCACAGAATCGATTTAATTCCCGACCCTGATTCTGCACTCGACTATTTCCAATCCGAGTTCTTAAAACTCTGTGATACCCATGCTCCTCTATGCAAAATAAGGGTACGAGGGGCCCACCTTCCATGGGTTACAACTGACCTTATTGCACTCTACCAGCTCAGGGATACCTTGTGGAAAAGCTACAAAGTAACTGGCACTACCAAGGATCTCCATCACTACAGATGCATGCGGAACATGTGCACAAGGCAAACAAGGCATGCAAAAGCACAATATTACTCTGACAATCTCCACCAAAATACAACAAACCCAGCTAACTTCTGGAAGGTTATCAACAATATATGCCAGCCTCCTAACTATCAACAACCAAGTAATATCACTAAGGGGGATATTACTCTGACAAACCCCAATGACATTGCAAATGGTGTGCCACTAACTTATTAGCAAAACGCAGCCCAAACCACAAACCTGAATCTCATCCTGGGAGTACCCCTATAGTCTACCCCCTCCCAACACTGCCCACAATTTTCAATTTGGCCTAGTATCTGAAGAGGAGATTATACAAGCGCTCCTCAAACTAAAACTAAGCAGCCAATGTGGACCTGACTTACTTCAATCTAGGTTCCTATGACTTGGTGCCCCAGCCATTGCCAAACCAATTGCGTCCATAGTCAACGCTATCCTGTCTGCAGGACATGTCCCTAAGACATGGAAAACTGCCAGAGTTGTCCCAATCTTCAAAAGTGGGGACAAAAACACTGTCTCAAACTACAGGCCAATCTCACTTCTCCCAATTCTATCCAAAGTCATGGAAAAATGTGTCCACTCCCAATTAAGCGATTTCTATACCAAGACAAATTTCCATAGCCAATTCCAATCTGGGTTTCGTCCCAAACACTCCACCGTAACTACCCTGCTAAAAGTTTGCAATGAAATCCAGTGTGGAATGGAACGGGGACAACTCACTGGTGCAGTATTCCTAGATTTTGCAAAGGCTTTTGACACAGTTGATCATGCTATCCTGCTTAACAAACTCCAGAGCTCTAGAATAGGGAAGCGTGCTTTAAACTGGTTTCAGTCCTACCTATCAGGTAGATCCCAACATGTGTTCATCTCAGGCTCTAACTCCAACCCCCTGGATATCACCTGTGGTGTCCCGCAAGGCTCTGTTCTGGGGCCCCTACTCTTCTCAGTGTTCATTAATGATCTTCCCACAGCTTGTAAGGAAGCCTCAATACACATGTATGCAGATGACACAATCCTATATGCACACAGCCATAGCCTCACTGACCTTCAACACATACTTCAGTCTGACTTTTTGAGACTCGTAAACTGAATTTCCCAAAACAAACTGTTTTTAAACACTGACAAGACTGTAACAATGGTGTTTGGGACCAAGACTAAATTTTTAAAGCTTCCAGTGACTGAGCTCCTGATAACAACCAACACCTGTCACTAGTTTTAAATACCTGGGCTTATGGTTTGACTCCCACTTAACATTCGGGATGCACATTGATACCCTGACAACCAAGACCTATGCCAAACTAGGGGTACTTTACAGAAACAAATCCTCCCTAAGTCTCCTGGTCAGAAAGCGTATCGCACAGCAGATGCTAATGCCAATTATTGACTATGGAGACATAGTATATGGCTCAGCACCTCAAACCCACTTTGGCAAACTTGACACCCTCTACAATTCAATTTGTCATTTTGTTCTCCAATGCAACTACAACACACATCACTGCGAAATGCTCAAAGAACTAGATTGGTCATCACTAGAGTCTAGGCGCAAAGTTCTCCTTTCCTGTCTTACCTTTAAATTCTTCATGGGCAAGCTACCCAGCTATCGGAACAAGCTCCTCACCCCTATCACACGCAGCACTTATCATCTGAGATCAGACTCCAAAAGACTGTTCATGGTCCCAAGGCTCAACAAAGTATCCGGACGTTCCTCCTTCTCTTATCGTGCACCCCAAAACTGGAACAACCTACCAGAGACTCTCACATCCACCACCAGTTTAAGTTCTTTCAAATCTAAGGCTATCTCACACTTTAATCTGGTCTGTAACTGTTTCATACGCCCATAATATATATTTTCTTTAACTATGCATGCAATGTCTTGTATATAATGTATACCCTGTTCATTTATGTAACTGTATTTGTAACCATGTATTAATTGTTTTACTCTGTGCCCAGGACATCCTTGAAAACGAGAGGTAACTCTCAATGTATTACTTCCTGGTAAAATATTTTATAAATAAATAAATAGTAATCCTTTTGCTCCCAAGTAGCTTTAGCTTTGTGGTTTTTCACTGTCTCTATGATGAGCTCAAATACACTGCCAACCGGGTTACATAGTATACTGGATCTGAGTACACCTTTCCAGAGTCAGTTCCACATATGTAATCAGCTGGCAAACAGATCTCCCTCCCATATAACACCATAAAAGGGGAGAACCCGGTGGATTACTGAACATTGCTTCTATATGCCATCATTACATAAGGGAGCATAGAATCCCAATCGGCTTGATTTTCTTGTACAAACTAGGCCAACATGATCAGAATGGTGCGATTTAATCACTCAACAAGCCCATCCGACTGCGGGTGGTAAGGGATATTTCGAGTTTTGTGAATCCCAAGAACTTGGAACATACCCTGAAATACTTAGAACTCAAAGTTTCTTCCCTGATCAGAGTCACCCCATGATGACATACAAACCCCTCCACAAAAGCCTTGGCTTCTGTTGGAGCCTCTTGAACTGGCAGAGGATATGACTCCACTAAATGGCCATACTTGGTCCCATTTGAGGTGGTGGGTAGGGATCCCAAAATATCTAGGGCTACTCTTTGCAAAAGATGATTTAACTGAGTGGACACCATGTGGGCCCATGGTGTATTAATCTTTTTCAGGCACAACATACCCCACATGTAAGAAAGAAACACAGGGTGCACCAAAGGTGAAGATAAAATATATTGTACAGCACAAATAAAGCAAGTGAGAACTTACATATAATAATAATAATTGTTTGTTTTTATATAGCGCTGCTAGTTTTACGTAGCAATTTACAGAGACATTTTGCAGACACAGTCCCTGCCCCGTAGAGCTTACAATCTATGTTTTTGGTGCCTGAGGCACGGGGAGATAAAGTGACTTGTCCAAGGTTACTAGGAGCCAACACCAGGAATTGAAACAGGTTACCCTGCTTCAAACTCAGTGCCAGTCAGTGTTTTTACTCAATGAGCAGTTCCTTGTCAGTAGTTCAGTGGGTTCATAAAACAATATGTCCGTGCTGTCTTGTTGGTGATTAGGGAGATTAGGGAGACAGTGCAGTACTCGAGACATTAGATCCTGCATGCTGGGATCAGCTGGTGCCTCTCCTCTGACCTGCCTCTTTTTGCGTAGCCTGTATGCTGCAGTCTGACGCGTCACCTTCGCTCCTTAATTTTACAGTGTCTTCCTCGACACAAACAGCAGTTACACATGATGACTCTGTTGATGCTCTACACAACGCCTTTCACATACTAATGTGCTTCGTCAGGCAGTCGTTTGCTGCATCCATATCAGATTAAATATACTGTTTGTTACAGCATGTCAAGGTCTCCTAGACATCCTGCTCCTAGCCATAGTTCCTTTCCTTGTCCACCGTGTGTGCTGCTGCTTTCTGTCTGCTCTGGGGTTTGTCTGTCTGTCAATCTCCTCTTGTTGCTCCTGTTCTCTGTCCTTATAGTTCCTGCTTCCTGTTTCGGCCTTTGCCTTTGTTTTGTGTCAGACTCCTATGCCCATGCTTCTGTCTCTGATCCTGATCTGTTCCTGTACCAGTCATGTTCTGTTTTTGAGTTCTGTTCATAGTAAAGGCCCTTGCTGGTAATCTGGCTTGTCCCTATTTGTTCCCTGCACCCTGTTCCCAGACCTATCCCTGTTCCCATGCCCGGTTCCTGCTCCCCTGTTCTGCTCTTGCCTTCCTGTTGCCGAACCTCTGCGTGTTGCCCATGACGATCCTGCTTGCTGCCTGCCACTGACCCTTGCTTGCCCACGACGATCTGACATGCTGCTTGCCACCGACCTCAGCCCGGGACCCCAGCAATCTTTGCCTGCTCCTGCTGTTCCGGCCACCGAGGTCCTACCCGCTACAGGAGTTTCCCTTGTGATACAGCAGAATTCAATTTGGCTTGATTGATTAGTGTGCTTCAGTTTGAAAGCATTAATCATGACCATGGGTGCCCTACATATGCAGTAATCACTTTCATGCCACCTTCCCTGCATATTACATGGCCCACAGATTTCAACTGTTATCCAAAAAATGGCTTTGGGAAATCTTCACTTTCAAGTTAGGCCCACTTAGCTTTGCTTGCACTGTTGCAGTTTCATTAAGTTTTCTTTGATAGTTTGACCAGTTACTATGATATATAGGTATACCAGACAGGAGATGGCTTGCAGATCTGCTAATACTGTACAATGTCCATCAGCCTCTGGAAAGTGATTGGTGCCTTACACAAATCGAATGGCATCACATTAAACTCAAACAGTCCATGCTTGGTAGCAAACCCAATTTTAGCTCTGTCACTTGGGCACACTTCTTCATGCCAGTATCCACTTGCTAGATCTAGAGTTGAAAACCAGTAAGCCTTTGCCAGTAGGTCTAAGGTGTCATCAATCCGTGGGAGGCGGCAAGCATCCTTTACTGTCAAATCATTCAATCACTGATAATCTACACACAGATGAATGCCGCCATCTTTTTTAACTAGGATTACAGGAACTAGGGAGTCACCACCTATCTCTTGATTCTTGGAGTTGTTCATCAAACTCCTGTTGGAGATTAAGTGGCACCTACCTGGGATGTAGGTTTACTGGCCTTGGGCTGCCTGTATCAATCTTGTGCCGCATTAAACCTGTGCACCCTAGATCAGCGGTGCGCAAACTGTGGGGCGCGACCCCCAGGGGGGGCGCGAGACTGCCGACGGGGGGCGCGGGGTTTACAGACGCCCCGCGCGCTTCCCGAAGGCACTTAAATTAAGTGCCGGGGGAGCTCCAGGGCCTCTGTAAACCATACTTACCCGTGGCTCCGGCGGCTTCCTCCCGGCGTCGCCATGGCAACGCGGCGTCAAAATGACGCTGCGAGGTCATGTGACGTCACGTTGCTATGGCAACGTGACGTCATTACGCCGGAGCGAGGGTAAGTTGGGGTTGGGGGGGGCGCGGGAGTGAGGGGACAGACAAATGTCTTAATGGAGTAGGAATAAGTATTCAGCACTGGTGATCATGATCTAGGGCAGGGGGGCGCAAACCTTTTTCCCTGCGCCCCCCTGCCCTAGATCATGATCACCAGTGCTGAATACTTATTCCTACTCCATTAAGACATTTGTTATGGCCTTCACCCGAGTTAATTCCAAACGTCTCTGCTCTAGTTTCAGTTCTTCTACCAAACCCTTAGTGGTCCAAGGGATCCTTCTTTTGGCAAACCCTCGTGGTTCTCTCATCAAACTTTGGGTGCTTCTCACCCCCACCGTCTGGGCAAGAGTTTTCTCTTCCATCTCCACTGACTTCAACGTGAAACAATCCAATCACCATACCAGAATATATCTGTGAGGATTCAGGGATCGCGGCGCCCGCGGCCCGCCCCCC
This sequence comes from Ascaphus truei, assembly GCF_040206685.1. Lineage (NCBI taxonomy): Eukaryota > Metazoa > Chordata > Amphibia > Anura > Ascaphidae > Ascaphus > Ascaphus truei. Next base: position 323,920,807 of record NC_134484.1, read on the forward strand.
CCTCATCTTCTTTACCTTCTGCTGCTGAGGTGCATGCCCCTCAATGGCACCACTTACCTCCTGCTGCTCTGGGGGTTCGCCGCCATCCACGGCGGTCTCTCGCACATGCTAGCTCTTCCCTCTCCCATGCGGCTGCCGTGTGTCCCGGCCGCGCGTGAGAACAGCGCGCGCCGGGTGAAGATAATTTATTCACTGCTCTAGCAGTGAAACCACGCCCCCAGCAGACGAACAGGACCCCCTGCCAAAATAAGAGTTCTCACCTGCCTGCCAATCAAGTGGACCTATCCAAGATAGCTCCACGCACTCCTCCAGGCCTGCCCCCACTTCTGATTGGTCAGCCACACTTTATATTGCCTGTCCTCCCACTCACTCATTGCTCGACATAGTTTCCACTTGGATACTACTCTAGCATTCTCACCCTTATTTCTCTCAGGTTACGACTTGGCTTGGCGGATGTCTATCTCTGGCTCTCGACCCCTGCCTGGACAAACGACCTTCCGGAATTCTCCAATCCTTGACCTTAGCTAAACGTCAATGACGACGGCACTTCTTTACCGGTACCGGCAAGTATTGCTAGCTAACACCACCTGGCCTGGCAACGCCTAAAACACCACACTCCGGACACGCACCTTTTGCTGCGGGTGCGTGCCCATATATGTTCCTCACCTCAGTAGAAGGGACGGGTCTGGTCTGCGGGCAGCACCGGTGTAACTTTATGTCAAGCCCACAAGACGCAGACCAGACAGATGTGGACTCTATGATGACGGCCATGTACCAACAAATCCAGGCCTTAACGGATCAAGTGGCTCTCCTCTCCCAACAGGTACAGGACCTTTCTCTACAGGCACCACCTGCGGCTGCACCGCCGGCGCAGTCAGGTTCTACATCCACTTCATCCTCAGGTCCGAAGATTCCAGCTTCGAAACCCTATGCAGGGGATCCACACGCTTGTCGTGGCTTTCTCAACCAATGTGAGATCCAGTTCGAGATGGCTCCGCAGCTGTATTCTACTGGTCGGAAAAAGGTAGCTTATGTGTACAGTCTGCTCACTGACATGGGCCTCCCTGATCTGGGAACTGCGCCCCGATATTACTCGAGATTACGCAGCCTTCAGACGAGACTTTCGATACCCCCGCACAACAAGAGACTGTTTCTGATTCCCTGCTGCAGCTTACACAGGGACGTCAGCCTGTGGCCCAATACGCCTTGGAATTCAGGACCATAGCAGCTGAGACTCGTTGGGGCCAGGAGGCCTTAGTCTCCGTCTTCGGGAAAGGCCTATCAGACTCCCTGAAGGATGAACTTGCTTCTCAACCCAGACCAGGACTTCTGGAGGACCTCATCACCCTGGCCATTCGTATGGACCAGCGTCTCCAGGTACGCCGCGCTCAGCGTCAGCAACCCCAGTCTACATCTTTCCGTGCTCCTTTCTCCAGGTTCTCTACTACCTCAAGACCCGTCTTCTCCCCGCTGCCTGCGCTGGAAGCCCCAGAGCCGATGCAACTCGGAGTCCAGCACCCTCGGGCACCCTTACGACAATTTCGCTCAACCGGAGAGTCGTGCCATCATTGCGGATCTTCTGAGCAGCGTACCCATGACTGTCCACCATCTCCGGGAAACGACCAAACCCAGTGAGTACGAAGGGGCTCTCCCTGGGTGCTAAATCTCATTGTCCCCGATCCAGAAGGGAACTCCCTAAAAAATTGACCATTCCAGTCTCCCTTTCTGGCCCTACCATCCGCACCTCCACAGCAGCATTTATCGATTCCGGCGCAGGAGGGAACTTCATGGATCAGACCTTCTCTGAACAAAATCAGATCCCACTCTCTAAGAAGAAGTCCCCCTGTTGCCTTGGTCGGGATTGATAATCGGCCACTCACTCCGGCATATATCTCCTTGGAGACTGGACCAATCACCCTTTCTTTTCACTCTCACAAAGAGACCCTGGGCTTTGACGTGATTCATGCCCCGGGTACACCGGTCACGCTTGGCCTGCTCTGGTGGCAGAAGCACAATCCGCGCATCAATTGGGTATCCCCTAATCCCATTGTCTGGAGGTCAAGGTCAGAGGAATCTTCTTCGTCTACGGAACATCCGTTCCACCTACTAGCTAACACATCCAATCCTAAGAGGGAGTTACCTTCCCCTTACGCAGAATTTTTGGACGTTTTAAGCAAGACGCAATCTGAGCTCTTACCCCCTCATCGTTCCCACGATTGTCCGATTGACCTGGTACCTGGATACACCTTGCCAAAGTCCAAATCTTATCCCCTTTCGTTGCCCGAGACAGAAACCATGGATGTATATATTCATGAGAACTTAAAGCGGGGCTTTATACGTCCTTCCAACTCTTCCGCTGGGGCTGGATTCTTCTTCGTCAAGAAGAAAGATGGTACTCTCAGACCGTGTATTGATTACCGGGGCGTGAACCATATTACGGTGAAAAATCGTTATCCACTCCCACTCATCTCCGATTTCTACGACAGACTTCAGGGGGCTAATCTCTTTACCAAACTTGACCTCCGTGGGGCATACAATCTCATCCGTATCCGAGAGGGCGATGAATGGAAAACTGCCTTCAACACCCGTAGTGGGCTCTATGAATACCTAGTGATGCCCTTCGGTTTGTGCAACGCACCTGCAGTTTTTCAGGACTTTATCAATGACATCTTTCGGGATGTCCTTAATCGCTTTGTAATTGTCTACCTGGATGACATCCATATTTTTTCCCGAAACTTACAGGACCATATCATCCACACGAAGTTTGTGCTTTCGCGTCTCCGAGAGAACCGGTTGTTTGCCAAGATGGAGAAATGCCTTTTCACCAGTCTACCACTTCCTTTCTTGGGTACATTATCTCCAACAGAGGCTTGGCCATGGACCCAGAAAAAATGAAAGCCGTAATGGATTGGCCACAACCCAATTCCCTCAAATCTATTCAGCGATTTGTAGGATTTTCCAACTACTACCGGAAATTTATTCGCAACTTTTCCACCATCATCGCTCCTATCACGGCACTGACACAAAAAGGTGCAGATCCTGCATCTTAGTCACCCGAGGCAGCCACGGCTTTCAAAGCATTGAAACAAGCCTTTGTCTCTGCTCCCATCCTTCGACATCCGAACACTAATTTTCCATTCACCCTAGAGGTTGATGCTTCTGACTGTGGGGCTGGTGCGGTTCTGTCTCAGAAATTTTCTCCCCAGGACAAACTTCACCCTTGCAGGTTTTTCTCTAAAAAGTTTCTCCAGCGGAGAGAAATTATGACGTGGGCAATAGGGAGCTTTTGGCTGTCAAGCTGGCTCTTCAAGAATGGAGGCACCTTCTGGAGGGGTCAAAAGAGCCATTCACGATTCTCACAGATCATAAAAACCTGTTGTACATCGAGAATGCCCGCCGCTTAGGTCCTCGCCAAGCCCGCTGGTCGTTATTCTTCTCCAGGTTTAATTTTATTCTGTCATATATTCCCGGTACAAAAAACGTCAAGGCGGATGCTCTCTCTAGACAATACTCTTCTGAAGAGAGACCGGAAAAGACCACTGAGTCCATCCTTCCTAAACAAAGGATCCTAGCAGTTGCGGCGTTCAAGAATCTTGAGAAGATCATCAAATCACAAAAACATCTTCCGACTGGTCTTGAGGTTCCGAAAGACACCTTGTACGTAGAGCCCAAGTTCGTTCCTGAGATACTTGACTGGGGACATGCTGCCCGCTCGGCAGGACATCCAGGATTCAAGAAGACTTTGGATCTCATCCGTCGCACCTTCTGGTGGCCCAATATGGCCAAAACCATTCTCGAATTTACACGGTCCTGTCCGGTATGTGCACGTAACAAAATTCCTCGTCAGAAACCTCAGGGCCTTCTCTTACCTTTACCTATTCCGGAGCGTTCCTGGTCACACATATCGATGGACTTTATTGTGGAGTTGCCTAGGTCAAATGGTATGAACACCATTCTTGTAGTAGTGGACCGGTTTTCCAAGATGGCACATTTTATCCCTCTCAAAGGATTACCCTCCTCACCCGCCCTAGCTGATATTTTCTCCAAAGAGATTTTCCGGATCCATGGGATTCCTACATCCATCGTATCTGATCGGGGCTCTTAATTCGTCTCCAGATTCTGGAGGAATTTCACCAAGAGACTGGGCATCTCATCTTCCTTTTCTTCTGGATATCACCCTCAATCTAACGGACAGACCAAGAGGGTTAATCAATCCCTCGAGAAATACTTAAGGTGCTTCGTCTCTAACTCTCAGGATGACTGGGCAGAATTACTTATCTGGGCTGAGTATGCCTTTAATTCCTCCAGGAACGAGTCTACCTGTGAGACTCCCTTCTTTATCAACTACGGATTCCATCCGGCTCGCCTACCTATTTCTAAAATCTCCTCTGGAGTACCAGCCATGGATGAGCACATCCTCTCCTACAGGACTCTTGGTCCAGAATTCAATCTGCACTGCAAAAAGCCTCCTTGACATCTAAAACCCAGGCTGATCGTCACCGCCGACCGGCACCCAACTACAAACCCGGGGACAAGGTTTGGCTATCTTCCAAGAACATCCATCTCAAGACTCCTTTCCCCAAATTGGCACCTAGGTTTCTGGGTCCTTTTTCCATCGTGGAACAGGTAAACCCGGTTTCCTTCCGACTTCAACTACCTCAAAGCATGAAAATCCCGAATGTCTTTCACACCTCGCTTCTCAAGCCCTTCATCTCCAGTAGCCTCTTTTCGGACCACACGGGAGCAGACCCTGTGATTGTACAGGGTAATGAAGAGTACCAGGTCCAGGCTTTACTGGATTCCCGTCTTTCGAAAGGTAAGGTCCACTTCTTGGTCCATTGGAAGGGTTTTGGACCCGAAGAGAGGTCGTGGGTACCCCTTAAAAACATTCATGCCCCCGGACTCCTCAAACGCTTCCGAAAGAAGTTTCCATCCAAACCATGGAAGGATCGTCCTGAGGCCGACCCTGAGGATTCAGGGATCGCGGCGCCCGCGGCCCGGCCCCCCTCATCTTCTTTACCTCCCGCTGCTGAGGTGCGTGCCCCTCGCTGGCACCACTTACCTCCTGCTGCTCTGGGGGTTCCCCGCCATCCCCGGCGGTCTCTCGCTCCTGCTAGCTCTTCCCTCTCCCATGCGGCTGCCGTGTGTCCCGGCCGCGCGTGTGAACAGCGCGCGCTGGGTGAAGATAATTTATTCACTGCTCTAGCAGTGATACCACGCCCCCAGCAGACGAACAAGACCCCGTGCCAAAATAAGAGTTCTCACCTGCCTGCCAAATCAAGTGGACCTATCCAAGATAGCTCCACACACTCCTCCAGGCCTGCCTCCACTTCCGATTGGTCAACCACACTTTATATTGCCTGTCCTCCCACTCACTCATTGCTCGACATAGTTTCCACTTGGATACTACTCTGGCATTCTCTCCCTTATTTCTCTCAGGTTAAGACTTGGCTTGGCGGACGTCTATCTCTGACTCTCGACCCCTGCCTGGACAAACGACCTTCCGGAATTCTCCAATCCCTGACCTTGGCTAAACGTCAACGACAACGGCACTTCTTTACCGGTACCGGCAAGTATTGCTAGCTAACACCACCTGGCCTGGCAACGCCTAAAACACCACACTCCGGAAACGCTCCTTTTGCTGCGGGTGCATGCCCATATACGTTCATCAGCTCAGTAGAAGGTACGGGTCCGGTCTGTGGGCAGCACTGGCGTAACAATATCACATGGGATAGCCACTCATACAGGGATCAAGCTTTGTTGATATCTTTCCAAAGATTATCCAACAAGCAAATCCATCTGACTTACAAATGCACGCTCCAATAGTTCATCCTCCTCTTGTTTAAGCCAGTTCTTTACTCTGAGCTAATGACTGTCTAGAGACTGCCAGGTAACAAAGTGTTCAATAGATTATAACGTTGCTTTCATGTGGGAGTAATAAATTAGGATAGCATATTTCAGAGGGCACATGCAATCAACTGGGCACTATGAGGAAGGTAAGCTACAGTATTTACCTGCTATGAGGAACCCAGGTTCGTGGGTGATTGTGAAGATCCTTTTCCTATTCAATCTGAAGTGTGGCCATTCCGATTTCACCGTAGTCTCACAGTGTTACAGTCTTGCTATTGCAGTATATCTGCTGCTTAGATCCCAGTGTCGTGTCTCCGAACAAGTGATAGAGTAAGCAGAGAGTCGAAGGCGTAAGGAGTCACAGCTGGCAACAAATATTGCACTAACGCAATAGTTTGAAAAAAATATAAAAAGAGCTTTATTTAGGATATGATTAGAATACAAAAAGACAAAAACATCCGCCCATGTGTTCTTACACTTCCTGCTAGAACTACTTCACTTTGGGTGGGTACAACCTTGAGGGCACATAAGACTTATGTATCTTGGGAAGATGGTACATGATTGGTATAGATGGATGCTATATGGGCAGAAATGATGACACACTTTTACTCAAAATTCCTAATTCCCACGCTTTGACAACTAACTGTTTACATGTAATAATTTGGGGTGTAATAAAATTCTGGTGTAGGATACCTTTAAGTATACAATAGGCCTCTGTGTCAGATAGTAACGTCACACCTCAGCAACCTAATCCACTCTGCCCTGAAGCAAGACTGCTGCACCTTTATCTGCTGAGTGCACTATAAATTGACTATTCTTGCTGAGTTCTGTGAGCTCATTTTTCATATGTATTATATTCTGTAATTCCTTTGAGTCATCATTATTAGCCATCTCTATAAACCTTTTAATATCATCTTCAACAGTCTTGCCAAATAAATCTAAATGATAGCCTCTTAAGGACTGAGGGTAAAAGAAAGAGCGTGGTTTACATTTGGAATGTCCAATCCCCATTCATTAATCTCCAATAAACAGACAAGATCCAAAATAGCTGCCCATTTAGCAGTGGTATTTAACCTAAAATCTATCAGTCCTTCAGGAAATGTTTAATCATCCTTATGATACTCATTGTTAATAAAGTGTTTTATAAAGTCTATATACTATACATCTAAATTATTTGGCATATATGAAGGTGAGAAGAAGAGTCCTTTCTTTACAAAATAAAGATGATTCCACTTCCAATTGGATGTTGATAAATTGAAAATCCCATTCTGCATCAACATCCCTGGAGTTGGAACCTCCTTTTTAGTGTGGGTTTTATTCCACCTTTTTGTTCCTCTTCTAGTGCTAATCTTTTTATTTGTTTACCATACTGTAAAGTGTTGTTCTTAATTGTGGAGGAGAATTTCTGGTTGGGAAGACTTTTCATCTGTCCACATCCCTTTCCCTTTGAAAATCCTCCTAATTAGTTAGATGTGACACTATATTAGATCTATTTGGTAAGTATCTCTGATTTGTACTCAAAAATAGTTCTTTATATATATGGACATATATATGTCTATAAAGAAGACATACATCCATCAAGTTCAACCTATGCTACATTTAGACGACAGATACTTTATCCTATACTGTATTTGTATTTGCAGTATATTGATCCAGAGGAAGGCAAGCAAAAACCCCAGTGAAATATCATCTAATAAGATTTCATACGGGAAAAAATAAATTCCTTCCTGACTTCAAATATTGGAAATTAGATGACTACCTGGATCAACATCCTTCCCAAGTTTACTTATGATTCATAATGACCATTGCCATTTTTTGAGAATCTGGGATCTTTTCTGATACCACTATTGCAATGAGTCCGTTAGAAATTGTTAACTTCCCTATAACTTGAATTATGTTTCCTATCATTTTTTGCTATTTTTAGAACACTTTGGCCCAGATACATCAAATTCCGTAAAAGTGGAGTTAATATTGTACCCGGTAAAAAAATAAGGGCGTTATTACCACAATTTAAAGTTGGTATTCATCAACATTACGGTAATAATTTACAGGCCATATCCCAAAGACCTGGAAAACTGCCAGAGTTGTCCCAGTCTTTATTGGCCATTATATACATAGGAAAGACAGTGCTAATGCCAGACTAGAACAGGTGATAAAATATTTGCGGCATTTTTGCCTTTAATCCTATTCCGATAAATATTGGAACGTGATGAATATCCGACAAAATGTTATCGTTAAATAGTGTAATTTCAATATATAAATAATTTAATTCTTGCTTTCTTTCATAAATTAGTAATTTCATTAACTCTACAGAGGAAGAATCCAAAATTCTATACCAGTCACTGATAAACGTAACACTACTGATTCCATGTGTTGTGGCATTCAATAATCGTAAACCTCTTGGAATCCTTGAACATCCTACATACTGTTCTAAATTTACTCTATCCCACCATAATCTTGTTTCTTTTGCAAGTAATTTCTCCAAATGAGATATAAATTGGGGTAGATTGTCCGACACCAAAACTGACTGTACATCTACTGTACCATGGATTGAAAGACTCCTAGTATATCTTGTCTAGAATTGTGACTGTCTAAAACTGTTAGAAAATGACTTACATTTTCATTGGCCATTACAAGACCAGATCACTATATACAAATACAAAATAAAGAATAAAAAACTAAGAAAAAATTCAATTGAGAATTGATTTTAAAAAAACACAATTGAAAAAAAAACAACAATTGGAATGCTTTGAAAAAAATTGAAATGAAAAGAAATCAAACATAAGGTTAAAATTAATAATCCAAAAATCAGAAAAATATTAAAATAAATGCCCAGAAAATCTTACAAGTGCAGCAACAGGAACAACAAATTGGGTCCACTTGAAGTTGAAACAGCAAACCAAAGTGTCCACTGCGCAATCCGCTCTCCCGCAAGGAATCAATTCAACAACTGGTGGCTTGTTTCCAAAGCAGGGCAATCCAAGTGCCCTTCACAAACAGAAATCAGAGGTAAGTATCAGATTTATATATCATAAAAGAATAACATCCACACTTACTGTATAATCAGGGAAAAAATCTTGAGACAATCAGAAAATGATCAAACCGCTCAGCCTAAATAATCGCAAGTAGAAGCAGTAATATATAGTGGTACGAAGCAGGGTGCATAAGGGAAACAGCATACAGTACATATATACAAATCTGATCCTCAAGGGGTCAAAAAAGCTCTTGTATTAATGTACACATGTATATCTTTCATACGTGGTATATTGCATAAATGTTGGTATTTCTTGAATAGATAACATACACCCTGTCTATCCTGGTCTGTATATGTGATTAGCTATTATAGCAGCAAAATAGTCAGAAAGCTATTGTTTCATATTATCACATACAGTATATTCGCAATCCAGGTTTAGGGTGCATCCCTTTGTGGAATACCTAGCCGGCTGTATGTGATAATATGAAACATAGCTTTCTGGCTATTTTGCTGCTGATATATTTAACATTTCTCTGACTGCCATGTCAGCCAGAGGGTCTTGTACCAGGTAGGCTATGTATCTAGCACATGACATCATAAGGCACAAAAACTGGTGGCAGATAAAGAGAGTCAGCTATAAAGTTTACACAGAAAGCAGACAAAGAAAGAAATAGAGGAAGTCATGTGACATGTGAGAAGAAAGCAAGAATGCTGGAGAAGCAGAGAGGGGAGGAAAGAATTACAGATATCATAAGGTATTAAAGGAAAGTGATGGGAGAGCGAGAGAGGGGGTGAGAAAGGGGGAGAGAGAAAGAGAGGGAGAGAAGGGGTGTCAGGGGAGAGAGGGTAGGGGAGTTGGGGGATAGAGTTAGGGAGAGGGAAGGAGAGTGGGATGGAGAGAGGGAAGGGAAGTAGGTGGGAGAGGGGGAGACAGAGGGAAGGCAATGGGAGAAAGAGAGACGGGGAGTAGGGGGGTGGGGGGAGAGGGGGGATACCCGCATGAAACCAAGCTTTTTGACTTCAGAATTCTGCAACCTGTGGGAAGTCGGGCACTTTAGCTAGTAATATATATATATATAATATATGTAGCACTATTTCCCCCATCCTCTGGAAGATGTGGCGGGTACTGAGTGTATGTGGTGCTTTACCTGTGGCTCACAGAGCCTGAACCTCCGCTGCTGGGAGCCTGGGGTGTACCTGGATCGTCCGGTGACAGCGCACCACCTTCACAACCCCTTCACAGGACCCAATACAATAATTATGCAGAGACGTATATAATAACAGGTTAACTGCATCCAACTTAGACTATAACGCATATGACACAGGCCCCTCACGGCCTTAGCACCCCACTGTTCAACCTCCTTGTCCACACCCTGGTAGGGTCTTTCCCAATGTACACTGGCGTCACATTTAATTCTTACTTTTCCCGCACGGCTGGATGCGTGTGGGCCGCGTGGTGACGGCGGCATGTCGGCACGTCACTGTGACATCACTGTCACGTGGTGCGCCCGGCTTCCCCGGCTTCCCCGACACCCCTGAAGTTGAAGTGAGGTAAGCGGGGGTGCCAGAAAGCAGAGGGGCAAAGGCAGGAGCAGCTAGGGGGTCAGGAAGGGGAACAAAAATGCGTGCGAAGTGGAGGGGGTGCACGGAGGGGATGCGGCTGGCGCGCTGTTTAGTCACGGCGCCAGCCGAAGTAAATCCCCGGCCAATTAGTGGCAAATGTAAGAATAAAGGCTGCCGCAGCAGTACTGATGTGCCCTGGGCACCTAACCACCCTGGTCTCCACAGGAGCCAACCCACCCCAAAGTGTATGACAGCCCTGCCCACAGTATGTACAGTATAGTTGGTGCACTTGTTGACCTTCTGATACCTGCCAGGTGCTCCAGCACCTGGTACTGCTGACTTAAGCAAGGGGCCTGTCTGTCCCACACCTTCGCCGTCAGAGATGGTGTGACAGGGTAAATAAAAGCCACCAGCTATATGCCTGGAAAACCTATGTCTAGTCTGCAGTGCAGCACTGACTAGGTTAATTTCAGCTGGGAACCTCAGGACAATTAGTTGGATCCCAGCTGCCTAATCAAGGTGTGTTAAAACCCCAGGCTGTTGGCTGTTGAGGAGAGAGGAGTAAGCTACTGAAGAGATTACTGATACAAGGTCTGTGAGCAAAGTAGATGAATTATGAACTGGCTGTCCCCTGCATAGAAAAGGGTAGCTGCCTTTTTTTTAGACAGTCTGCTAAAGAGAACTGTTTTGTTTGGTCTGCTGAAGAAAAAGCCATTTTTCTTTTGTTTGCTGATGAAAAGCCATTTTTTCCTTTTGTTTGCTGCTGAAAAGCTATTTTTGTTTTTGTGTGTTGTATATCTTTTAAGGCTAAATAAATAAGCCTTGTCAAGAAACCCGCGTGTGTAGTTGCATGTACCCTGCAACATATGGTGTTAGAAGTGGGATTTTTTCAAAAGGCTCCTGCAGTTAAAGGGCCACACACACACACACAAGAATGGAAGAAATGTTGAAAGAGTTTCTGTGCGAGCAGACCAGACAGCAGAGACAGTTACTGCAGGGGCAGGCCCAGCTGCAAGCGGAGAGAGATGAAAGACTACAGGCAGCACAAGATGAGCGGATTGCCAAGCTGCTGACCCATTTCCAAGGGTCTGCCAGTCCAGAACTTGCAAACAGACGCCCGATACTCCTGAGGAAAATGGTGCCGAACGAGGATCCAGAGGCTCTTTTACTGACATTTGAAAGAGTTGCCAAAGCTCAGGGCTGGGCTACAGATCGCTGGGCAACTGCTTTGGCCCCGCTCCTCATAGGAGAAGCCCAGGCCTCATATCAGGGTCTCCCAGCAGATCAGCCAAGTAAATGCCGCCTTACTGGATCGCTTAGGTCTGACCCCAGAGACCTACCGGCAGTAGTTCCGGAACATGAAGTACACTGTTAAGATGAGACCCCGGGTCCTCGCTTAGCGATTATTGGACTTGTGTATGCGCTGGATACAACCCGAGGAGTGCACTAAGGAGGCAATTCTGGAGCAGGTGGTTTTGGAAATATTTCTACAAATAATACCCCCTTCCGCACGCTTGTGGGTAAAACGCCACGCTGCTGAAACCCTAGCTTTGGCGGTCCGACTCGTGGAGAACTTCCTTGGGGCTGAGCAGCAGGCGAGTGTCCTGGACCCGACTCCACCGGCACTTGCGGATGCCCAAAGATAGAGGTCGGATCAATGGGGAACCTACGGCCTGTCCATATGCCACCGCCAAGTCCAACGGAAGGAGCAGTCGTTCCAGCAAGGACGGAGTCCAAATGCTGGTCCCCGCCGAGACCCTCATCTCCTTACGGATGTCGGCTCGTCGCAAAATGAGAGGAACTTCCGAGGACGTCGCCCACAGGACCCACTACAGAATCATATACAAACACAGGATACAGAAGTTTTATTTTGGTCTCCAGTAACCGGTCCAGCGTAGCGCTATCCACAGCCCCCTCCTGCGAGGAAACCCTCTCCATGTTCCGCCTGCGGAGAACAGGGCCACCAGTATGTGGACTGTCCACAGATGGATTGTTCATTCAGCAGAACCGTCGCCTCGGCTTTTACTGGGGAAAATTACAAGCCCTGGCTACTTCCAGCCCTGATTGGGGGAAAAACCGTCCAGGCCCTTGTAGAGTCGGGCTCTGGGAAAACTCTGGTCCTCCAGGAACTGTTACCACCCAACGTGTGTTCTTTTGACTCCCCATGGAGCATAGAATGTATACACGGCGATGTAAAACGCTATCCGAAGGCCAAAATCCGGCTACAGGTAAAAGGTCAGGAGGCTTACCTCGAAGTAGGAGTCGCTCCTTGGCTCCCTGCCCCCGTTGTGCTCGGTCGGGACTGGCCTTTCTTTTCGGACCTAATGGCCCCAGTCTTTAATGAGGAGCCTCCTTCTAGGGCTCAGGAGAACCCTGGCAAACTGTTCCCCTTCTCGGCAGACCTTTTTCCCAGTAGACACCGGGTTCAAAAGACTCGGAAACAAAGACGCTCGGACAAACATGACTGGTTGCAGAAATCTGGGTCTCAAGGTGACCATTCTAGTAATCAGAGGTCACAAGTGATGGCTGGGGATGGCCAGAGGGAGGGGGATATGGGCCCTGGAGATTTACCAGACCTGTACCCCCCTGACTTTCGCCAGAAGCAAAGGGAAGACCCAGTCCTTGCTAGACAGTATGACAAGGTGGTGAAAATTGATGAGCAGATTGTAGATGCACAGGGGGTGATAGTGTTCCCCCATTTTGAGCTATCAAAAGGATACTATATAGGGTGAATAGGCAGACACAAACAGGGGAGGTCACCAGACAGATATTGATTCCCAAGGCGTTTGTTAAATCTGTGTTCACTCTAGCCCATACTGTCCCTTGGGGTGGTCACCTGGGCAGGGATAAAACATTGGACCGTATTTCATCCCGATTCTATTGGCCAGGGATGCATAGTGATATTGCTAAGCTATGTGCGGCTTGTCCGGAGTGCCAGCTAACTAGTCCAAAAGGACAAAAAACAGCCCCTTTGGTTCCTCTACCCTTGGTGTCAGTTCCCTTTGAGAGGATTGGGGTAGACTTGGTAGGACCTCTAGAACCTTCTGCAAAAGGACACAGGTTTATCCTTGTAATAGTTGATTATGCAACAAGATATCCTGAGGCGTTCCCGCTGAGAACAGCAACGGTGAAGCAAGTAGCCAACAAGTTGTTGGAACTGTTCTCACGGGTTGGACTTCCCCAGGTTATGTTGACAGACCAAGGTACAAATTTCATGGCTAAACTGATGTAGGATGTCTTAAAGTTACTAGAGGTCAAGTCTGTTCGGACATCGGTCTACCATCCACAGACTGACGGATTGGTGGAAAGATTTAACCGAACTCTAAAAGGGATGCTGAGGAAATTTGTAGATTCAGAGAAGAGAGCCTGGGATGAACTTCTCCCTTTTCTGCTGTTTGCAGTGCGGGAAGTTCCCCAGGCCTCCACAGGATTCTCTCCATTTGAATTGCTCTATGGCCGCCAATCCCGGGGTATCCTAGAACTCCTAAAGGAGTCCTGGGAGGAACAGCGGTCCCCTTCTAAGAATACCCTGCAGTATGTACTAGACCTTAGGAAGCGCCTAGATGTGGTCGACCATTTTGCCAGGGAGAATCTTAGATCAGCCCAGGACAGTCAGGAGAGACATTACAATCAGAATGCTCGCATGAGAGTGTTTCACCCGGGAGACCAGGTGATGTTATTGTTACCCAGTTGCGAGAGTAAACTCCTGGCCAAATGGCAGGGCCCATTCAAAGTACTCCGCCGTACGGGTGATATGGATTACGAGATCGCTCAACCAGGGTCCAGGAAGGGTAAACAAATTTACCATGTGAACTTGCTGAAACCCTGGAAGATGCAGCGGTCTCTATTCATCGACCCGGTGGAGGAGGAAACGGACTTGGGTCCTCAGCCTCCACGGGAGAACATCGTGAGTGACGATAAAATCCCAATGGGTAAACAGTTGTCCTCTGAACAAAAAGGGGACTTGTTATCAATAATTACACAATTCCATGATGTTTTTTCTGATTTACCAGGACAAACTAACTTAATTTCCCATGCAATCGAGACAGCACCTGGGGTAAAAGTACGTTCCCGTCCTTATAGGTTGCCTGAAAGTCGTAGGGCTCTGGTAGAGAAGGAGGTACAAGAAATTTTACACTTAGGAGTGATTGAGGAATCATGCAGTGAGTGGTGTAGTCCACTAATTATGGTCCCTAAACCCGATGGGAAGGTAAGATTTTGTGTGGACCTCCGAAAGGTCAATGCGGTATCCAAGTTTGACGCATATCCGATGCCAAGGGTGGACGAATTAATTGACGCCCTTGGTAACGCGGAATATATATCCACGCTGGACTTGACAAAAGGATACTGGCAAATACCCTTAGAGGAAAAGTCCAAATGCAAAACAGCCTTTGCCACTCCCATGGGTATATACCAGTTTGTGACAATGCCATTTGGACTGCATGGAGCCCCAGCCACATTTCAGAGACTCATGGATAAGGTACTGAGGCCCCATAGGAATTATGCTGCAGCCTACCTGGATGACATTGTCATTTATAGTAAACACTGGCGGGCCCATCTAAATAGGCTGAAAGCGGTCCTCAAATCTCTAAGAGAGGCAGGGCTCACAGCCAACCCTAAGAAATGTGCCCTGGGTAAGGCGTAAAATAAATACTTAGGGTATGCAGTGGGAGGTGGAAAAGTAAGGCCACTAGCCGACAAGGTAGTTGCCCTGAAAGAAGTTCCGACCCTCCAAACAAAAACGCAGGTACGCTCTCTGCTGGGTTTAGCAGGGTACTACCGGCGGTTTATCCCCAACTATTCGGAAATGGCAGCCCCTTTAACGGACCTCACAACAAAGTGTGCCCCTACACAAGTGGTATGGTCAAGGGATTGTCAGAGAGCCTTTGTGGACATAAAAAGGTGTCTATAAGAGGGTCCCATCCTTAGAAGTCCGGACTTCAACAGCCCTTTTATAGTGCAAACAGATGCATCAGAGATAGGGCTAGGGGCAATGTTGTCACAACAGTTTGAGGGAGTTGAACACCCTATCCTTTTCCTGAGTAGGAAATTGTTCCCAAGGGAAAAAAACTACTCAGTGATTGAGAAAGAGTGCCTCGCAGTAAAGTAGGCAATCGAGGCTTTGAGGCATTACCTGGCAGGAGTCCATTTTACTTTGGTGACGGACCATGCTCCACTGAAGTGGTTAAATAGTATGAAAGATTCCAATGCTAGATTGACTAGGTGGTATATGGCCCTCCAACTCTTCTCATTTGAGATTCAGCACAGGCCGGGAAAAGAGAACGCAAATGCTGACTTCTTTTCTAGAGAAGGGGTGGATGGTTAGGCTTCAGTCATGCGTAGCCCCAGCCACACACTAACAGGGGAGGAATGTGACAGGGTAAATAAAAGCCACCAGCTATATGCCTGGAAAACCTATGTCTAGTCTGCAGTGCAGCACTGACTAGGTTAACTTCAGCTGGGAACCTCAGGACAATTAGTTGGATCCCAGCTGCCTAATCAAGGTGTGTTAAAACCCCAGGCTGTAGACACATGCTGCTGGCTATTGAGGAGAGAGGAGTAAGCTACTGAAGAGATTACTGATACAAGGTCTGTGAGCAAAGTAGATGAATTATGAACTGTCTGTCCCCTGCATAGAAAAGGGTAGCTGCCTTATTTTTAGACTGTCTGCTAAAGAGAACTGTTTTGTTTGGTCTGCTGAAGAAAAAGCCATTTTTCTTTTGTTTGCTGATGAAAAGCCATTTTTTCATTTTGTTTGCTGATGAAAAGCTATTTTTGTTTTTGTGTGTTGTATATCTTTTAAGGCTAAATAAATAAGCCTTGTCAAGAAACCCGCGTGTTTAGTTGCATGTACCCTGCAACAGATGGTATCCACCTCTACGTGGGGTGGTATCCAGCTGGAGGGTCCCAACATGAAGATAGTATCTGTGATGGTGTCTGGTCCCAGACCACAGGCCGCAATTACTGCGTGGCATTCTGTGCGTCCCTGACACTATGTAACTACAGGGCCAGTGTCCCTATCTAATGGAAAATAGCTGAAGCGCTCAAATGCAGGTATATCTCAAAATGATAATAAGCCAGACCACTGTACCAGGGTACTAACAATTGATATAGTACCTATTGTGTCATATAATGGGTACTATCCTCCTGAAGACAGGTGGTGTGTGGTGCAACCCACTCACCATATGTCTCATTGGCAGGTTCCCCTGAAAAATATGCAAATACTCACATCCTGGTAGGGCAGGCAGGCAAGCTGTGCAGCTACTCAATGCAATACAGGGAAAAGGGAGACCAAAAAGCGCACCAGCACAAACGGAGCAGGAAAAAACCAGAACAAAAAAATGATTAAAAGGGCACTTTAATGTGGCAAAAGACCCATCCAATGCATTTCGAACGTCGCAGCGTTCTTTTTCAAGGAACGCTGCGACGTTCGAAATGCATTGGATGGGTCTTTTGCCACATTAAAGTGCCCTTTTAATCATTTTTTTGTTCTGGTTTTTTCCTGCTCCGTTTGTGCTGGTGCGCTTTTTGGTCTCCCTTTTCCCTATCTAATGGGCCTGTCCTTGTAGCATCCACAAACTTATTGGGGGAGTCGAGGCCTAGCTGGGGCCTATGAGGGCATCTCTAGCCTAGCTCAGGGGCTACTGACACCCTGAGCACACCTTTACCCCTCTCTGTTCCAGCTCCGACTGGCATGACTCGCAGCGCGCCAAATGTATCAACTCTCGGGAGCAGGGAATAGTTGCAGCCCCATTGGCTGTTGTGCCACATGTTCCTGCATCCCCAGTGGCTGCTGGGGGTTTGTAGTCCCCCTGCGGAAATATAGTTAACATGGCTGCCGCTTGCCAAGCTTCTGGGCATGCGCACGCTTCCTGTAATGGCCGCCACAACTCAGGGTTCCTCCCACGCATGCGCTAGATGTTACTAACATCTCGGGTGCGCCTCCTAGTTTGTGCACCTCTGACTGTATATAATTAAACATCCATTACACTAGGCAACTTAATTGATCGCTAACACCATTAACAGTCTTATTATGGTTTAAGACAAGTTGAAGTTGGTGGATAATTTTTTGCACACATGCGCAATTCAGTTGGAGATGCGCCAATTTGGTGCAAAAAAAGCTGTTTGAGAGACTTAGCACAGAGACCACTGCATATTTGGTAGGCGAGTAGTTGTATGTTTTAGGCCGCGTCCATAGTAGAACGCGCTAGCTTTCGCGCTCCTCCGTGACCCGGCGTCGTGCTTGAAATACAAACTTGTTTGTATTGCGAAGCGCCACTCTCCCTGTAGCGCATGTGCACGCGCACTATGCGCATATGCTATGGCGTCCTAGTGTTTGTTTCGGTGCGAGCTACGTAGCTCGCGCCGTATCCTGCACCATGGACGCGGCCTTAGTGTTTTTGTCTTAGTACTAGAGATGTAGCCAACGTTATTGCAACCAGCGGCGCACTGCAGCAGCTTATAAACAACCGACCAGCAGAACAAGCAGCCATTGTTTTAAATTAGCAGTGCGAGAAGGGTACGGGGCTATCATGCTATTTTCACCCAAAGGCGGGCGCTACTATAGCACCGATAGCTGGCTACATTAGTAGTTAAGCTCAGTCACTAGCAAGGTAGGAATTAATTGGGTCACTAACACCAGTAGTTGTAAATGGGTTGTATTATCCAATTAACACTAGTAGTTACATTAACCTACTTGTATACCAAGCAACATCACATTTATCCTGACAGTAACAGCCAACATGTAAAAAAAAAAGAAGCAGTGCCGGTTGCTCAGCAATTTATAGTTAATTTGCCAAGTATGCATCTCTGGTTTTAGTCAACTAAATGTCGGTGCTTTAACTGCCTCTACAAATTATTATTACTTTATGATACATAGCCAGTTAAAAGTGTAAAACCCTTCTTCTTTTTTTGTACAAATAGTTTTATTGAGTTTTCAATAGGGGAGAGGAAACAGAAAGAAAAAGGGGGAGGGTGGGGGGGGGGGGGGGGGACATAAACGGGGAAACCATCACATCACTCACAAAATGCTGGTTTATAAATTCAAATCACAACAAACAGCATAGTTAATATCTTCAACTACTGAACCAATAAACATCATTGGATAATCTCTGCACTTTTGCATATGAAACCCCTTTTATTCTTTCTATGGAGATTCTTCTCTTCACATCTTACAGACTTTCACTTCAAGCTCGCAGCAAATAATGGCTTTACTGGCGATTGATGAAATATGGTGGGGCAGATGCGTCAATGTTTGTTTTGATGCATTGCTCCGTCTTCTGCGCTCATTTGCGTCAAATGTAAGAAAGCGTTTCCTGCGCGTGATAGAAGTCGTTAGCAAGAGAATTTGACACCACTTCTGACCTGGCGGATTTGTGGACGCAAATACAATATAAAGCAGGGGTGCTCATCTCCAGTACTCAAGCCCTCCGACAAGCCAGGCATTCAGGATGTCCCCGCTTCAGCACAGGCAGCTCAATCAGTCCCTGCATCAGCACACGTGGTTCAATCAGTCTCTGCTTCAGCACAGGTGGCCCACTCAGTCCCTGCTTCAGCACAGGTGCTCAGAGGCTCAGTCTTGAGTTTTTACTAATTGAGCCACCTGTGCTGAAGCTGGGATATCCTGAAAACCTGATCTGTTGGGGGGGGGGGGGGGGCTTCAGGACTGGAGTTGAGCACCCCTGACAAATTATTGACCCACACAAATGCAGAGTTTGATAAACTAATCTGTGCATCATGTAATTCCTCCCTAATTTTCAGTGACACTATATCACAATCTGACGCACAAATCTTGAAGCACAGACCTGGATATACAGTATTGACATGAGTGGCAAGATAAAAATTATGCAATTTGCATATGTTTTGCTCCAGATTTACACTGATACATCTCCCCCATAATTCACAATGTTAAAATAATGCAAAACCCAGACAGTGCTAAAAAAAAAAAAAAAAAGAACATGCAAACGTTATTTTATAATGAAAAAAATCCTTAAGGTTTGTGCGTTATTTGCTAATGTTTCGTAGAGTAGCTACAAAACTGGGGGAAAACCAGTGCAAAATAATTGCCTAGGATTTATCAATTGAACAACTCTAATTGAGCCCAATGGTGCTCTTTTTCTATTCCTAAATATGGTGCGGTTTTTGCACTTGTGTTGCCCCCGTTTTGCAGCCAGAAGACCTTATTAAATAACCCCATTATTTGATATAGTGATCAAGAGAGAAATAAAAGAGTGTCTGGAGGAGAACATACTTTATATACCCTGAGATTCCCGAAACCGTATTTTTATGAGGCAAAGCCTGGTCCAAAACCAACTATTGAGGTAATATGTTGATGCAATGTAGAAGCTTAATATTAAAGTTTATACGAGTGCCGGTTGCTATGCAGACTTAATCCTTTCACTGCTAGTGAGACCTGCAGAGCGTGTCACCGTTCATAGGATAATGGTTGGCTTGGCTCCATTTTATCAGTGCCAATAATTGCTTGAAATTGTAGGATGAATCAGAGTGAAAGCAATGAAAGTAACCTGTTTAAAACTTCCCAGCTTCATCTGTACACCAAATAAAAATGCCACTTGAGAGCATATTCCCATGTCTCAGACAGGTCTGCAATCCTGCTTTTTACCATTATCTTTTAGCATATCAGTGCTTCCATTGCAGCAAGGGATTCTGGGTTATCACGTGCAAATGAGCACACAGTGAGTCGCCTTTTGCTTATTGTCCAGTTAACATGGACCCCTATAAGCCTGCGGCCCTCATGACCGCGCTCAAGCTTGAGAGTGGTGACATCACCAGCTCTCCAAGCATGAGCACCGGGTGTCCTGTGTATTTTGCAAGCGCGGGGGGGGGGGGGGGGGGACATTGGGGGCTTGTTGAGCGTTCTTCAAACTCTCTTATTTTGTCTCCCCAAACGCCAAGCTTGGGATAGCGTGCATACCCGCGCATGAGCGAGCACCGCGTGAGTGGGGACGGGACAATTTAAATTGCAGAAACTAAACTCGGCAAGCGCCGCTCGCTGAGCACGCTCAGCGCTAGCGTGGCCGCAGCCTAACCTTATGCTTGCTATATTTCAGCACAGCCTCGATTGAAGAAATACATAGCCAGTAAGGCTAAGGCTGAGTCCATGCTCCCTGCTTGCTCGCTGAGGCGCGCTGAGGCTCAGGGAAAGCGGGTGCTTTCCCTGGCCTTGCGGTTGCTTACCGCACGCGCCGTCAGCGGGCCGTCAGGGGGCGGGCCGGGGGCGGGCCGGGGGCGGGCACGTCACTGGCCGGGGGCGGGCCAGTGATGTCACAGAGCTGATTCGCCCTCATTGGGCGAACCGCTCACATGACCGGCCTGTCGCGCCGGCAAGCGGGGGAATTTTAAATTCCCCTAAGACCTGCGCTTCCGCAAGCGCGCGGAAGCGCATGTGAGCCCCTACTAAAGCCGCTCTAATTGCGGCTGTAGGGGCTCAGTGCTGAGCGGGAGCGCGCCTCAGCACTCTTCCGACAGCAAGCGGTTAACATGGCTGAGGCCTAAGGCCCCGCCGCACGCGTCCGCACGGCCACCTTGCTTGCTGGCGGTGCGTGCGATTCACTGCACAGCGATCTGCAGTGATTTTTTTCCGGCACGGGGGGGCGTGGCCAAAATGGGTAGGGCGGGCGCAGCCATGACGTGAGGGGGCGGGACCATCACACAGCCCCATAGCACAGCGCTGCAGCCCCTCAGCCGCCCCTCAGCTCTACAGCAGCCCCTCAGCCCCTGCAATTGACCGCTCCCTGCAGTCTGTAGGGAGCGGGAGCTGGGGGCGGGGGCGTGGTTTGAGAGGAGGGCTCTCGTGCTGTCCTTCTCCCCCCTGTCAGTCCCTCTCCCCCCCTCCCGGAGGAGGGGGGGGGGCGCTATGCACGGCTGCACAGACAGGGTAGCCGTCTCCCTTCCCTCCCCGTAGCCGCCTCCCTTCCCTCCTCATTGGCTGACTGCTGCACCATGTGACGTGTCAGCGCTTCTGATCACCAGAAGCTTGCAGCATCGGCCGGCTGATGCGTCACAGCACGCAGTCAGCCACGTCTGAAGGAGCCAGCGGGGACCTTCAGACTGGAGGAAAGGAGCTGGTGGCCCGCTGTTGGACGCAGCGGGACCAAAGCCTAAACCTACTCACAGACAGCTGTTTCGACCTTTGGGTCTGATTAGTGTGAGGATGGTTATACTGGCTTTGCAATGTGAAGCTGGAATAGGTTTCAACATTGCATCCTCTGTGCCACTCTCTGTTTCTCTATGTATTTCTCCCCCTCTCTCACTCCCCCAACTCTCACTCCCCCCTACTCTCTTTCTCCCCACCTCCTCTCTCTCATTCTCCCCCTTTAACCCCCCCTCCCCTCTCTCTCACTCACTCCTCCATGTATCTCTCCCTCTCACCCTTCTTTATGCCCCCCCAGCCTCACTCTTCCTCCTCTCTACAAATTTTACCTTGGGGAGGTCTGCGGTAAGTGAGGCTCCCACGGCAGGGGGGATTGTTGGGCCTCACTTCCGAGCAGGCCAAACTTTCAGCATCGGTCAGCTGGCATGGACCTGTGGGGAAGGTGGTTGGTGAGAATGGGTGATGACGTCACACGTCCTACGCGTTTCGTCACAGTTAGTGACTTTCTCAAGGAAAATAAACTAACTGTGACGAAATGCACAGGACGTGTGACGTCATCACGCAGTGACGCACGGACGACAGGCGGTGCTTTCGTTCAGGACCAAGGCTTGGAACACATCTCCAGGAAGCACCACACATCCCGGGTACCCCTTTCTACTCCACTCCACTCCTCGTGGCACCGCCATTACGCGCGGCCAGCTGAACACTGTTCTTGTCACCTCGACACTCTGTGGCATATCCGTGAGGAGGTAACTTCGGTTATTAGGGGCACAGCATATTGTGTTACAGATAGCCGGTGGGATTAGTGTTGTGGTGCAGCTGGGATTAGTTCCATTGAAAGATCACTCTGGGGATTGTGTGAGACCTACCATTCATCAGTTACCATCTTCCTCATCTGGTGGATGTGACCCCATATTCCTGGCTACCTGCCTGATTGTCCAAACATCAGCATTCATCTGCAGTCACAGATTGTCTCAACCGAATGTGTTTTTTACCCACCATGTGAGTATAGGTCTTGTTGACTACTCCATGTTTAATAAAGTATTCAATTTTACAGTATTATGCTATGGAGCTGGCGCTTCTCTTCTTTTGTTTTTTTGTAGGTGTTTGTGATCAGGCAAGATCACAGAAAGAAGCGTGTCCTCCTCCATACAGACTGTTCTCTGAACTGGACTTTCCATCAGTTTTATTCACGTGATTGGTTTTATTATATTATTATTGTTGTGTTTGCACTGCACTCACTTTATTTAATTCATTTAATATCACCCATCAGTCACATTACACTTACACTCACACTCATTAGCGCTACTTTTTGTTTGTGTTAGTTTATATATATATATATATATATAAAAAAACAACATTACCATTCTCTCGTCCGGTAATGAAAGACTGCACTCGGTTCAGTAATCATGAAAAACTGTATTGGGCATCTGAATAAAAAAGATAAGTCACCCAATCCGACGTTTCGGTCCTGGAATAGGACCTTTCTCAAGGGGGACCAAACGTCGGATTGGGTGACTTATCTTTTTTATTCAGATGCCCAATACAGTTTTTCATGATTACTGAACCGAGTGCAGTCTTTCATTACCGGACGAGAGAATGGTAATGTTGTTTTTCTATTACTTGAGACTAGCACCTGTCTATATGAACCAGTACATTGAGTGCAAGCTGTGATGTTTTTATATATATATATATATATATATATATATATATATATATATATATATATATATATATATATATATATATATATATAAGCAATACGATACCGTTTGGAAACGAAATCAGCAGGCAGCACTCCAGAATTGAACAAACAAATGTATTGAAAATAAACACAAAACCAACGTTTCGGTCCACGAATGGGACCTTTGTCAAGGTGGTGCAGTTACAGGACAGAAGTGAACATATATATATACCCCTAGAATACTCACAAATAACAGGTGCTGCAAATCAAGTTGATTGCACAGCGTGATGTCATATGCAGTGCTGACCTTGGGTGACCTCAATGTGAGCACTCAGTACAAGGTGTACTTAGTAGCTCAATAGGAAATATAGTGGAAGCCACTGTAGGGGGATTAAAGTTCACACAGTGGCTCCCAAGCCAAAAGTGGTGTGTGTAGGCTCCACATGTACAGTATGTGTGTGGCAGAAGCCATAGAGCTGAACTGTGGTCCCTATTCACATTGCTGCAGTGTCACTTATGTTGCAAACAGAAAAAAAGCCCCAACCACAAATTGCATATGAGGCCAAGGTCAGACATGCACTGTCATACAAAAATCAATATTCCAACGTGCTAAGTGCAAAAATATAAATATAAATGTTAAAATGACGATGTGGAAGGCTGTTGGTCACTCGTGGACCTAGTATCAAATCCGTGGCTGTTTCCGTGGACCCGGCACGTGGCCAATATAAACTGCTCTGGCATAAAGCTGTGGCAAAAGCGTCACAAGACCATTGTAATGGATACATAATATGTAGCCTGGGTATGGCTTCTAATGACATTACTGATAAATGGGGCATTAACCACCTAAAAGGCAAAACATGATAATCGTTAATGCAAAACCAGCTCAATGTCCAAGAGCCTTAGTGTACAGTCCATAGTCCAATCCTTATCCGAAACGGGTATGTCCTGGTGGTTTGCCCATGGAAAATCCCTATGTGCAGAATAGGCGCCCTGCTGGTGAAAAACCTAGTAAACAGAATGCAATCATACCTATTATGATAAGCAAAGTTAACCATTGCAGCAGGGAAACCAGCGATGTGTGAATCCTCAGTTAGCGCTGTCATGCTCCTCTGGGGATGTAAAATCACCTATTACAAGCAGCTATGACATAGAAAAGCAATAAAGCATATACAAGAAACATATAGTTGGTAAACAAGTTGTGGGGATATAAAATCTCCTAGAGTCAACATGAAAAACCCTCAATCGGCTGGTTTAAAGGAAACAACTTAATTTGAAATCTTCATTCAGACCCCGTGGACTGAGTGTGTCCAAGCTGTGGATAGTTCTTGCTTCCAACTGTAGTAGTGCCCGATTCCTATCACCACCTCTCGGGAATGCATGGACCTGGGCGATAGGCATACATCTCAGCGTTGCCAAGCTATGCTTTTTCTCTTTGAAATGGCGAGCCACTGGTTGCTGTGTAAGATCCTCATTGTCATCTGTGTCTGCTAGAGCTTTTCTGATTGCCGACCGGTGCAGACTTAGACGCTCTATGAGCATGCGGATAGTTTTTCCAATGTAGTATAGTCCACACGGGCATTTAATAAAGTACACAACGAACTTGGAATCGCAGTTCAGGAACTCTTTGATCTTCAGACGATTTCCCTGATGTGGATGTGGATAAGTCTTGCCAAGAATCATGTACTGACAGTTAACGCATCCGCGACATTTGTAAACTCCTGCTGGCCTACCAAGCCAGGACTGTTTCTTTGCATACTTGGAAATCGGATCTGCCTGAGTCAAGAAATCACTCAAGTTTCGTCCTCTGCGGTAGCAGAAACGCGGCGGTTCCTTGAAGAAATGGCCGATATGCTGATCCCTGGATAGAATGTGACTGTGTTTGAGGATGGTTTGTTTAATAAAGCCAGATGCTGTGGTGAATGTACTTTTGATGTTGAAACGGTTATCGTATGCTTTTTTGGGTTGCGGTTGTAGTAAAATTGACCTCTGTGTCAGTTTTGCTTTTTCCAAGGCCATAGAGACCTCCAGAGGGTCGTATCCCCTATCCAGGAAGCATTTTCTCATTTCATCAAGAGCAAGTTCGAGTCTATCGTGATCACTTGTAATCCTAATAACCCTCAAAAATTGGGAAAAGGGAAGGCCTTTTTTCATAGATGCAGGGTGGTGGCTGGATGATAGTAATAAAGTATTCCTATCTGTTACTTTTCTATAAATTCTCGTTGCCAATTTAGCATTGTGTTTATAGACTATTGTGTCTAAAAATGCCACCTCAGTTTTACTGAAGTTCAGTGTGAAGCGTATAGGTGTAGGAATTTTATTAAGCATATCAACGAATGCCAATAATTGTGTCTCTGAACCTGACCATAATAAAAACAGATCATCTATGTAGCGAAATAATCTAATAATATATTTGCTGAATAATGGATGTTGTAGAATATGCGTGTTTTCATAAGAATCCATAAACAAATTCGCATACGATGGGGCCATATTAGACCCCATCGCGGTGCCCATTAATTGCAAATAGAAATTAGTTTAAAATTTGAAATAGTTTTTATGTAGAATAACATCCATCAATAGAAGCAAAAAATCGGGGGGCGGGCCTGTGTATGCTCCAGAACTCAGGAGATGTTCTTTACTTGCTTGCATGCCGTCTGCATGATTGATGTTAGAGTATAAACTTGCTACATCCATGGTTGCCAAAATGATATCATCAGAAATATCTGAAAAAGTGTCCAATTGGTTGATAAAGTCAGTAGTGTCTTTGACATATGTTTTCATTTTGGCAACCATGGGCTGTAGGAAAAAATCGACATATTGCGATAGAGGATGAGTTAAAGAGCCACGGGCAGATATAATTGGTCTGCCAGGGGGGTGATGTAGTAGATTTATGAATTTTGGGCAATATGTAAATAACCGGTATGATAGGATGAGATTGTTTCAGAAACTTACTTGTCTCTTCAGAGATCCATCTATTGCTTAAACCAAGGTCAATTATGCTGTCTATCTCTCTTTTGTAGCCAATTGTGGGGTCTGTGGAGAGAAGTTTGTATTGAGTATTAACGCTTAACTGTTTTTCAATTTCTTGTTTATAATAGGTATAGGGCATTACTACTACACCACCCCCCTTATCAGCTGAACTGATGATTATTTCGGTGTTGGCACTGAGAGTTTTAAGTGCATTATGTTCCTCTCTACTGAGGTTGGAATAGCTGGTTTTATAGCCTCGCAATTTCTCTCTTGTATCAGTTTCAATTAAATGCATGAATGTTTGAATGCTGTGATTATGAGTTTGGGGGTCAAAAGTATATATATATATAGTCAATGAAAAAATAGTTTCCACTCACGGTTTCTCAAATGTGGGCAGATGCTCGTCCCATATAGAAACATGCACAGGGTAACCAGGGAAATCCAGGTAACAAAGAGACAGCACACAGCAATATAATGAAGTAAATAAAGTGTGTTAGCAACACAGGGCAGTAAACGTTTCGGTCCTCGGAGTGGGACCTTCCTCAGGGAAAACCCTGAGGAAGGTCCCACTCTGAGGACCGAAACGTTGGCTGCCCTGTGTTGCTAATAAACTTTATTTACTTCATTACAGGCATACCCCGGTTTAAGGACACTCACTTTAAGTACACTCGCGAGTAAGTACATCTCGCTCAATAGGCAAACGCCAGCTCACGCATGCGCCTGTCATCACGTCCTGAACAGCAATACTGGCTCCATACCTGTACTGAAGCTGTGCACAAGCGGGGAGGCTATAGAGCCTGTTACAAATGCGTTATTTACATCAGTTATGCACGTATATGACGATTGCAGTACAGTACAAGCATCGATAAGTGGGAAAAAGGTGGTGCTTCACTTTAAGTACATTTTCGCTTTACTTGTACATACTTGTACATACTTGTGACATACTTGTCCCATTGCGTACGTTAATGCGGGGTATGCCTGTATATTGCGATGTGCTGTCTCTTTGTTACCTGGATTTCCCTGTATATATATATATTCATTGGGGTGGTTGTGGGGATTATATGTATTGTGGGTTGCTATACAGTATGTATTGTGGTTGCTATACAGTATGTATTGGGAGTGTGTGAGTGGTTATTATATGTCTTTGACATGTGTGAGGGATTACTATATGTATTGGGTGTGTGTGGGGGCTTACTGTATATGTATTGGGGGTGTGTTTTTTCAATATGTATTCGGGGGTGTGGGGCGGATTATTACATTTATTGGGGGGTGTGGTGGTTATTATATGTATTGTGGTATGTGAATTTTTATACAGTATGTATTGGGGGTGTGGGTGATATTCTATGTATTGGGAGGGTGGGGGTTATTATATGTATTGGAGTTATGTGGGGGTTTTTATTATATGTATTGGGGTGTGGGGGTTATTATATGTATTGGGGTATGGGTTTTTTTATATGTATGGGGGTGAGGGATTATTGTATGTATTGGAGGGGTGTGAGGGTTATGTGTTTTGGAGATGTGGGGGGCTATTATATGTATTTGAGGTGTGTTTTTTTAATGTGTATTGTGTGTAGGGGAGTTATGTGTATTGTGGATGGGGGCTTAGTGTGTGTATTGGGGAGGGGGATATTTAAGTGTGTGTGGGAGAGAGTGAGGTGTGGGGGTGTTGGTGAGAGAGGTGAGGGTGTGATAGAGAGAGGTGGGGTGTGGGTGAGAGGTGTGGGAGAGAGAGTGGTGGGGGTTTGGGAAAGATAGGTGTGAGAGAGAGGTGGTGGTGTGGGGGAGAGGAAGGGAGAGAGGTGGAGGTGTGGAAGAGGGGAGAGAGAGGTGTGGAAGAGGGAGGGTGGTCTTGACATGTGGGCGGGGGGGGGGGGCAATGGAAACTCCTGTCCCGGGCCCAGTGAAATCTGTCGGCGGCCCTGTATGCCTGCAAATACATTGAAAACATGCATTGACACACTCACAGCCCCTGCATGCTAAGAACCCAAATCCACCAAGTCATATACTGTATATCACATATATATGGTGTCAAAAAAAGTGTTGCTAGGATCCCTCCTCCCAGTTTCCAAGCTCACTCATTTCACATTTTTAATTGCAGTTCTTGCTAAGCACCTAAGAACGACCAGTCTATTAAAGACAGCTCTCCCTCCATTAGTGAGGTTATGAGAGCTTTTTGCAGGTCCAGCAGTGTTAGGACCTACAAATGGGCCATACCGTGATGTGGTTGTAGGGTTAAAATACTTTGGTCAAATAATTGAACTAAATGACCTTTGCTTATAAAGAGATAAGTATTTAACTATATAATATGTCAAGTTAAATGTAGCACTAGACCTTTTTGTCTTTTGTTCGATTACATGCATTGTACAGACCCGTGATCAGGCTGTCATTACTCTGCCTGTGAATTAGGGAATTATTAACACGTCTGAATGACATTTCGAGTAGTGGTCCATTTGCATCAGATGATCTTTTCTTACCAAAAGTGCAAGTATGAATAAACCATTCACACTCTAACTGTAGCCGAAACGACTCAGGCGCTCCCTTAGCTTGCAACATAAAATGTTTCTGTTACTATTAAAACTTTTTAATAAACAGCTTTTGGCACGTACAATAGTTTGAAGTGTTACATTGAGTGTTAATAAGACTCTCTCAGTTCCATTTCACCCACTGGACAGGTTTAGTTCAGTGTTCAATTTGTATAATGAAGTATTAAAAAATAATGTATTAAAGGTGCAGTTCAAGCAATATCCTACACGTGTTTTTTTTATTTTTATACATTAGTTCTGTACTATAAGAAAATACTTGTAGCATTTACAAAAGAATACATTTTTTATGTATTCTAATGTAACAAGCATTTTTGTTTCTATAGCAACCATTTACAAAGTCACACCCCCTCCCTCTTCTGACTCAGGTTCTGGTACATCCCTTTTTTCCCCTCTCTAGCAGTGCATCAATTGTATCTGGTACCTGCCTGGTCTCATGATCTTCCACACAACTTTGCATCTTGGGTACTTTTCTGCAGCACTTAGGCTGCGGACATAGTGCCGCTGCCAGTGCAGAGATGCTTTCCCTGGTGCTTTCCCTGGCCATAGTACTCGGACCATGGGGGGCATTCCTGGGCGCTTTCCCAGTGACGTCATGTAGCTGGTTCGCCCTCATTGGGCGAACTGCTCACGTGACCGCCCTGTCGCGCGAGAAATCAGTTTTAACATTTAAGCTGGTTGCATTCATTCTGTACTGGGACTGTAAGTGTTGGTACTAGCGAGTAGATGTAAAGAGGATAGGCAGGTGGGTATAGGAGGTTTACAAGCAACCTTAGGCTTCATCGGCTCATTTAGCCAATTTAAAGTCATGCTTCATTTCAGAAAATAACATGGGGGGAAGAGAGGTTTCTCCTCTGGATCTGCGGAGTCTGTCTGTGTGTCTGTTCCTTCCACAGTAAAGTGAAGAACCGCTTTCCTTTTTCCGTCTCTTTGTTTTGGACGACTCCCTCCCATCAGCTGGTAGTCATACAGGTGGGCAGACTTTGCTTCTGAGTTTGTAGCTCTCCCAGGTGTCTCTGTAGACTTTTTCTTCTTTACTTTGGTAGGTTCTGAAACATTAGCAGTGCTGTGCACACATTCTTTCTTATCCGTGATACTGGATATGCACTTGCTAAGAAAAGTCTGTACCTTCCTTGTGACCACAGCACATTGCTTGATCATTGGCTCATTGGAAAAAAATTCCTCTGGCTGCTGCCCTTTTTCATAGACATCATCCTCATCATTGGAATAAGACCAGAAGGGGCACTGCTCCATGTGCTGGGCTCTTTACACCAGGAACACCTTTTCTTCCCCATTCTTGCAGAGTCTGTATTTGACTTCAGCTGGTCGGATATTTTAAATTCTCAGAGTTTTTTTTTTCACACAGGTGGTGGGGTAGACTCTGGTCACAGCATCAGTCCCTTGTGTGGACACCATTTGTCATAGTCCCCCCAGTCAAACTGTGGCATTGTGGCGTTCTCCAGTGCAGTGTAGTTTTCCTGCCTGGATGTGTAGCCCTTTAATTCTGGTCACTTCTGCACGTGATTCTTTGTTTTGTTGCTAAGGCTGTTGCAGGAACTGTATGCAGGCAAAAGCACAAAAAAATTCACAGGCAGTCTCCATGGCCCGTTTGAAATTCAAGGGCCACCTCTCATCCCACTTTAACCACCATATGTAAGAGATGTGTGCAGAGGAATGCAAATGGAGACCGTTTAGGGTGAAATTAACATATGGCTTTATTGAGCCTGTCCCTTTAAACAGCACAGCAAACAAAAATATACAAAAACAACAAACACCTATCCCTTTGTAAGGGCTAACTTACTTCCCACAGTTCCTCTCTAACAAGACTGGGAGGATAAGCCCCTTTCCTGCCAACCAGCCAAAAGTCTAAGCGGTACCTTAAAGCAGGTGGCCCTTCAGGTCAGTGGTGTCCAGGTGCCTTGGTGTGTTTGAGGTTCCAGCCTCTGGCAGGTTCCTGGGTCCTCTGCATCCAGGAAAAGAGGTCTGGTCTCCTTGTGCCTTGCTGTCAACACACACTCCTCCTGTGTATCCAAAACCCTCTCTGTGAGGAATCGCCATCCTGGCGGCCGTAAACCGTCTCCTCACCTTAAAGATCCTTCCGCGACGAACATGCAGGACGTGCAATTTTGTGGCCCAGTAATGCCTGCGCGGTATAACTCTCCGCCCGCCTGCTCTGACTCCGCCCCCGTTCCAGCGCATGACGGGTGTGCTCGTCCAGCCGTTCGGCTGCCGCGCGTTCCAAGCTTCCCTCGCTCTGATTATGGACAGGACCGGCGTAGGAGTGACGCATGTTCTAGACTCCGCCCCGTGACGTCCGCAACGCGCTCGGGTTGGCGCGCGATCGGTCCCGCCTCCATGCCTGATCAGGTTGCATCATAGGGCACACCTGTGTGCACCAGCAGCCTATTGGATTTCACTTCCTGGTTCTGCCCTGGCTTGCTATTGGAGGGTCTTCCAATATATACCTTCCTGCTTCTGACTCTCATTGCTGAGCATAGTCTAGTGTGACGCTGTGCCTTGCTGTATTCTTGTCCTATGACCTTGCCTTGCTGTGCCTGTTAACCCCTTGTTGCCTGACCCTGCTTGCTACTTGGACTCTGCACCTCTCCTCTCCTGATCCGGCTACAAATGACCATTCTTCAGTCTCCAGTCCTGACCTTGGCTAAGAACTCCATCGATCCGATACTCTCCTATCCTGAACCTGACTATGTACCCCGACGATCCGCTACTCTCCAATCCTGAACTTGGCTACGCACCCCGAGGATCCGCAACTCTCCACTACTGACCTGGCAAGTACCCTCAATTATTCTCACGTCTCTAATCCTGACCTGGCTTGCACGACCAATCTACAACCTAGGCGCGCCCGTGTGGCTGTGGGTTGGTGTTAATCATTTCCCTACCTCAACACTTTGCGCTTTGATTGTGGTGAGCTGCGCCAGGGGGGCGCAAACTTTTTTCCCTGCGCCCCCCTGCCGGCGGTCCCCTCACTCCCGTGCCCCCCCCTAACCCCCACTTACCTGCGCTCCGGCGTCATGACGCCATAGCAATGTGACGTCACATGACCTCGCAGCGTCATTTTGATGCCGCGTTGCCATGGCGATGCAGGAAGGAAGCCGCCGGAGCCTAGGTAAGTAAAGGTTTACAGAGGCCCTGCAGCTCCCCCGGCACTTAATTTAAGTTCCTTCGGGAAGCGTGCGGTGCCTCTGTAAACCCTCCGCCCCCCCGCCAGCAGTCTCGCACTCCCCCTGGGGGTCGCGCCCCCCAATTTGCGCACCGCTGAGCTACACGTTACATTCTCCTCATGTCAGCACCCTTGTGTGCTGAGGAAAATCTCTTTCCTGTGTCTCACATGAGGCTTTTTTACAGAGCTTCCATTAGCCCAGATGGAGACTGGCTAATGGAGTGGCAGCAATTAACCAGCTTCATGCTGTATTCAGAGCTCTGAATCCAAACAGGGATAAGTCCCTGTTACAGTTACTATTTGCCATCAATAAACTGTTTGCATTTGACTTCTTTAAAGTGTGTTTTGGTGGTTATAAGTCCTTCTGTAGATGCTTGTTTAGCCTAGCCTCCTGGCAGCTACTTCTTTTTCCTGGGCCTTTTCTCTGTCAGTCCTGTTAGTGCAGACAGTGGTAAGGTTAATTCCTTCGGTAGGCCTGTGTGTGTGTTACAGCCTTGGATGATGCAATCAGTATCCAAGGGCGAACCTAGCAACTTCTGAAGATGTCAATCTGAGGGTTATTGATTGGAACACACCCTGTAGGTGGGGGGATCTGGCTTGTTATGAGTCATTGTTACAGACACTCCACAAATATTATAAATCCTGACATTCTCCCAAATTGAGAGTTCAGTCCAGTTCTGAGAGAGGATGGAGTTATAGGAGAAGAGAGGAGTCTCTTCCTCCCACCCATGAGGGAATGGGAGGGAAGAGGAGTAGGCTTGAGTCAGGGCTCTGACTAGGAAATGAAGGAAGAATACCACAGGCCTGAGCTGGGCATAAGGCTTGGTGCAGGGCAATGGTCTATAATTAATAACCTACAGCTATGAAGAATGTCTGCCTCTCTGTTATGATCAGCTGGCTACAATAAACATCAGAAAAGACAATGCTGTTTGTAACTCTCTCTGGTGTATGGAGGAATGTCAGTAGGACATCCACTGAACAACCACAGAGGATACCTGCTGGCTGGAGGTGCTGCACCCACTGAGAACAAGGTAACCTGTCCCTCCTGTCCTGTTTCTCCCCACACCAATGCGGAGCACTCAGACCTCCTGTTACCAACAGGTATGCACCACCACACAGCGTAGCAGGAAAAGGCATACCCATCCCTATCTCACTTAGGGGCAGGGGTAGATGGGCTACACTTGTAAATACAGATCCCAAAAGTCTATACAGTATGTGTGTAACCCCTCTCTTATGTACCTTAGGCAAACCTCTACTGCTGAGATGTGGGCTTGAGTTCTACTCCCCATTATGGCTGTGCATTGTCACTTGCTGAGTACATGGCCAAAAGTCTGATAATAGGACACGACACCGGGCTATGAATAACCAAAAAAAGTATTTATAACCAACCACTATAACCACAGTTATATAAACATAATTGTCATCTTCTCTGCGAGGATCATATACTCTACATACAATCACAATACTGGTAATGCGCTGCGCAGTTGTGTGCCAATGTCTCTCATAGTCCCAACGACCCCGTGTTATAAGGGGCCTGTAACAGGGGAGTTATCCCTGTTCAGGTAATCTGCCTCTAATCCAGCAGTGTGGTGGTTAACTGCTGGTAGTCAATTAACAAACACCACCTGCCTGATTAGATTGCTTAGAAAAGCCTGTCTTTTGAGACAGGAAGAGAGACTCCTTAGCTCACACCTGAGCTGAACTTGGAGACAGAGCAGGGATTGTCCTTGACTCTAACAACTTGTCTTGAGCCCTGCCAGAAGAAACAGCAGAGCTGCTTTCAAGACACAGGGGAAACTTCTAAACCTGAATGCTTACAAAACCTGAGGAAAGGTAGCAACGCAGGAACAGAGAAGATTTTCCCTCCAAACCACAAGGAACAGATAAGACTTTCATTTATGAGACTTTATATATCTGCTTATTTTCATGCTATATGTTTGGGGCTGGGAGACATACTTATCTAAAGGGAGTGTGGACTGCATACAGTAGTATTTCACTAGAAATACTCCCAAGTGAATAGAAGCTTTGTTTACCCCTTGTTTGGATGGTTTCCTGATGTTAAGGAAACAGGCGCAATAAAAAACCTTATTTAATTTCATTATAACCAGACTCCCTTGCATACCTCTGTGAGCGTCCGCCTACATATGGTGTCCGAAGTGGGACGAGAGGGGGTTCTTGAAGTTAAGGAACCCGGAGTTTGGCTGTGAATTTTTTTTAATGCTTTTTGCCTACAGTCTGAGCAACAAAGATCTCATGCAGCAGAGACAGAGTTAAAGGGACACACCCAGGCAGGAAACTTACACTGCACTGAAACTTACAAAACCAAAGATGGACTCTTTTCCCCAATCCCAAGAGGAGAGAGAGAGAGAGACTGCTGAAGCAGGTAAACCTTATTTGCCTATCACAATAAAGTGTAATATGGTCATTGAAATAGGGGGTTTGCCTTCCAGCCACAGTCAGGGTTCAAGAAGTGAGTTAGCCCTTAAAGGGAGCGCGTTTATTGTTTTCAAATGTTTAGCTGAAACAGTGAATACAAATGGTGAACCATGAGTGGTACTGATTTTGCAAGTAAAGGCTGCCACACCACATAGGACTACCAGTTGTGAATGGAGTATATGCAGAAAAATGTGAAAATTGATGCAAGACTGTGCTGAAGCAGGTGAAGTTTCAGTAAACAAGTGCTGAGGGTAAAATTGCCTACTAAAAAAAAAAAAAGGTTTTGCTGAACTGTGAAAAAGGTATCCTAAAGTGTGAAGAGTGAATGTCATAATACCCAAAGTTGAGACTGAACTCAAGCAGAAAATCACATTATTTGGCTGAAGCAGAGAGATTGAACCTAGCAAGTAAATGGTGTAAAGCAAACAGAAGTTTTTACCTAGCAACTACACATTCAGCATACCTAATGAGAAATTAGACCTAGCAAGTAAATGGTGTAAAGCAAATAGACGTTTTTACCTAGCAACTGCACATCCTGTATACCCGATGAGAGAAAATGCGTGCACAGTACTGCTGATATTGTAAAACTTATCCAAGAAAGAAAAGTCTACAGAGATGCCTGTGAGAGCTACGACCTCTACAAGCAAAATATGCCCACCTGTAGGACTACCACAATTGGGGTTCTAGCAAATACAGGGGCAACAGCTGCAATAGCGCCTCCTGAGGTCAGGAAGAAAACTACACCTGAGAGCCCCAAAATGGAGGACAAAATGCAGCGTTCCTGTAATGAACCCTACCCCACAGAAGAGTGGCCCTTCCAGTCCAATAAGGAGGAAGACATCTCTTACGGGGAACCCGAACCGAGTCACATCCACAAAACACCCCAAGAATGGTGGGGGTGCCTGAACTCGGCACGAACAGAAAAGACCGCTCTCTATGATGACGAATATGGTCGACAAGAGAAAGAGCGTTAGCAGCAGATCACCCAATATTTCTGTCAGCTAAAGCAACTGCAAGAAAAGCCTGGCGTATATAATGAAGCTGCTAAAGTATCAAATAAAGAAGGAGACCCCAGTATTCCTGATGGGACGGAGTCATCCAGAACAAAAAGGTAGAAAAAGAAAAAGAAAAGTGGTTCTTCTCTTACCGTGGAAGGAACAGACATGTCCGCAGATCCTGTGGAGGAAAAGGGGGACAGAGTTGCCCTGCAGCCTAGAGAAAATGGAGAATTCGTCCCACGGTTAACCGAATATCCAGAGGGCCCAAGGCAGAAGTCGTGTACCCCAAAGAAGTGTCTGTCCGGTGCCAACAGTGAGGAACCCTCAACCAACCATCCCAGGAAAGTGGAAAAAAGAAAAAAGAAAAAACACAGCGCACAACGCTCATAGTGTATTAAAAATTATAATGTGATGCAATAAAAGGGGAGTATTAAGCGTACATTTATATAAGAAAAACAGGCATTGGAGGGTTAATGTTACCCATACACCACTCAGGACGACAGTGAGGAAGTCTTCAGTGTGCAAACACACCACTCCTGCCGTCACGGTCACTTGCACTCAGGCTGGGTCTTGACTGGTAATCAGCTCCTGTTGTAGACAGCCGTTCAGCAGGGCTCACAGTAACACACAGTGTCCTCAGGTAGGGAAGTCTTGGCAGCAACACGAGTCACGCTGTTCCTCACTCCGATCCGGTACTTCCGTGTTGGTGACGTCACTCGGGAGCATCAGCGTGTCGTAGCCCTCCCAGACAGCGTTATGGGCCGCAGAAGGGTGATATAAAATCCAAAGTTCGCAGAGCAGCTAGAGTTCTTATATCCAACGCGTTTCAAGACAGCACGGACTCTTCATCAGGGAATAATTAATAACAATAATCGAGTAGTTTAAATACCCCACGCCCCCACCCGATAGGCTCTCCAATCAGGAATAATGGCCAATCCCGTGGAAGTGGGGAGGAGTCAAAAGACTCATGGAGCTCAAAGCCCTACTACATGTTGCTAGGGGCAACTCATGGCAACAAAATCTAATAAACTTAATTAAACACACAAAAGTAAGTAAATAAACATCAATCGCGCAGTTGTCTCTAAAATAAAGAAAAAAGGGTTAAAAACAATACTAATACCCAAGTTAAAAAACTACATCTCAAAACTAGAATATTACAGTAAAAATCCTCTTATAAAATAGGTAATGAAAGAAAACATGAAAAAGAAGCATGAATCTAAAATACATATAAATCGTAAGAATAGCATATTTACTATTAGTTAAAAAAGATAAGTCCAGATTCAGATTTGGGAGGGAGGGGAATAG
This sequence comes from Ascaphus truei, assembly GCF_040206685.1. Classification (NCBI taxonomy): domain Eukaryota; kingdom Metazoa; phylum Chordata; class Amphibia; order Anura; family Ascaphidae; genus Ascaphus; species Ascaphus truei. Next base: position 323,957,418 of record NC_134484.1, read on the forward strand.
CACAATGAGCACTTATGAGGATACCTTCCCAGGCACTCCAGCCCCCGGGTCCTGCTGGGTAGTAATTGGCAACCGATCTGTCTGTTCCAACGAAGATTCACCTCTGCGTTGGGTGGCTTCCCGCATGGAGTGTATCACCTCAGGATAGTCTCTGACTTGGTTGGACATGGTCCAGGCCTAGCCGCAGGCTGCTCACACAGCGTGCGTCCGTCACGTTTCAACTGATACTAGAACTAGCAAGCTAAGTGGAACGTCCCTATCTGAGGGGGCTTCACTATAGCACCACAAGATGGTCGGGGCCTAGCTGGGACCAGAATGGGGTAATCTGGCATAGTCCAGTGCAGCACTTCTCCCTGGACCTTACCTATCCCCTTGCTGTCCTGCTTCCGACTGACTCTGCTTCCCTGAGCATGCGAAATGTATCTTTCTCCCTGCAGGAGATTCCGGCCGCGTGATTGGCTGCTGCAGCCCATGTGTCTAGCAGCCCCAAGGGCTGCTGGGGAGTATAGTTCCCCTGCGGAGTACTTCTTGTAATGGCCGCCGCTACAGAAGTAACTGCGGATGCGCAAGGAGTCGCAAAATGGCCGCTGCCGGTTCCAAGGAGCTCCAGCGATGCGCTCGCCTGCACCAACCTCCCTGCACCGGAGGTAAGAGAAGGGGGTCACGCAGCTGAACCGTGGGACCAGAGGAGACCTGGTTACATCAATATATCACCAATATATCTCTTAAATACGGATGGATTGTTGTGCCATACAGTTTGTGCCCATCTTCACAACTTCCCATGTACAGATTTGTGTAGCTAAGGACAAAATGAGTACCCACTGCTGCGTCTCAAATCTGTACATACTGTAGAGCTGTTGAAAGAAAGGGAAATAATTATGGGTAAGTATGAATCTTATACTATCCAAGATGAAATCACAATTCGGGAGGCTCAAGAATTGATTGTTCTTTGTCATGCGGACTGCACATATACAGTGCCTATACATCGCATGTCACCCATTTATAATCCTTTTCCCATTTAAAATCACAAAATGTTTGAAGTATAAATATTGAAACTTAGGTGTGGGAAGGGAGTAAAATCATTTATCTTTGTAGAAAATAATTGACATTTTGAGAAATTAGACGTAAGTGAGTTGATACCCAATATTATCTGTCTCTATAGGGGCAGGCCCCAGTGGCTGTGTGTAGGCGCGCAAAGCGCTGTGACGCATATGCTGGCAGGAAAGACAATAATTTTGTCTTCCCTTGCCATGACACGGTCACGTGGCAGTGCGCAGTCTATGGCAGGGCCGATATTCCCCATCATGGCCGCGCCCCCGTCATGGCACCATCCCCCCTGCGCTCCCCTAGTGCTCCCTACAGGCCGCGGCTGTATTCGCTGCACGCGCCGCCATGCCGCCAGGCATGCGTGCAGCCGGGACAGCCAGAGCATTAGCTTTACAGGAAGGTCTACCGACTGCTTATGTATTTTAGGCAGGTGGTAGAAAATGGGTATTACAGGTTATTTTTTAAACAAATTCAAACTTACTCTTATTAAGAACTTTCTGGTCCATTGCTGATTCTAAAATTTCTTTTAAGTCTAACACATAGGGACCGGTGGGGTCTTGTTTGAGTGGTAAATATGAATTAATATTAGACAATAGTCTCATAGCTTCAAGATGATAACCCTAATCTGACCCCCACCCCTTATCACCTTGTCTTATTATTAAATCATTATTCTCCCTTAAAGTATTGAGTGCCTCATTTTCCTTTTTACTTAGAATCTCTTTTAAAAGTGATTTTCCCATTCGTCAGATTATTAAATTCTTTATTGATAATCTGATGGAATGTTTCAATTAAACTCCTCCTAGATTGCAATGGGTAAAAATTGGATTGGTTTTTGAATCTTGTATTTGTAATGGAAGCCTTAGATGTACTATTAGAGCTTAATGAATCCAGAATGGGGGAATCTAATATCGAAACATTCCACCTAGTTTCAAGTTTTAAAATGACGTTTCAATGTTACATTTCTTGTGTATTCATGTACGTCTGTGAAGAGCTGGTACCCATTTGAACCAGAGGGTTGGGGGGGGGGGGGGGAGGGAGGGGAACGGGGGGGGGGGGGAAGGGGGGGAGGGAAGTTCCCTGCCCAAGACATATATATATATATATATATACATATATAGGGAAGAGATGACCTAGGCGCAAATAAGCCAGGAAAGAGACAAAGGGAAAATATCATAGGGCAGTATGTCTGTTAATATCAGAGTTAAGGTGGTAAGATATACACTTACACTTAATCAGCCAAATATAAGCCTTTAATCCACCACTGGGATTCAGGAACACTGGTACTGGTATTTCCTCGTTATTTGCATGGATCTTAGACTCTCCACGTGTGCTGCTTACTTCAGGGGTCACCTTTTCATCTGCAGCCGCGTGTCTCCTTAGCATAGGATAGAGCTCACCGGGGAGGGGGGGAGGGGGGGGGGAAGAGGGACAATGGAACAAAGATAGTGTAAAATCTTTTATTATAAAAACTATCTAAAAAATAACAAACAGTATCTCACTCACATGGTGTGAAATAATATCAAGCAGTTGAGAGTTTGAATTGAGTCTCTCACACTCGTAGAGTAAGGTGTCCGGTCCACTGCACTGCTACTAGCCTGGTTTACTTCCGCGTCACGTGCTCCGGCTCCAATTCTCGCGAGACTTCGACCTCCGATGATGTCTCAGCGCTCTCTCCTCTCCGGTCTGCAGCGCGTCTCACTCTGCTCGGTTTGTAGTGTCTGCAATGACTGCAGGGTCTGCCCTACGTGTTTCTCCTCTAGGGCTTCCTCAGGGGCATAATACCATTGTGTCTCCCCACCCCTGGTATATATACCCACCTCCTGTGACTGATTGGATAATTGCATACAAAAAAACTTTAACTCCGTGACGGTTGCTAATTAAAAACGAATGATGAACATATAATGAGCAAGGTGTCTCTATTACCCAAACAAGCGATATCTAGGTATATTATAAGAAAAGAGAATTACATAGTGTATACTTATAACAGTATTGGTCTGTGCCTCAGCCTATATGGTCAATTAGTTTTAGTACCATAATATCTGGTTGCCCTAATCTAATCAGGGATCATATTGAGGAGCACAAGTTAACCTCATATATGTGAGTATGCCAATAGATATTAGACTAAAAATTTAAACACTATATATGTTGTATGGCAACTATAATCGCTAGGCTGGGTAACAGAAAGCATAACAAAATTACATACATACACAAGAGCAATTGGAAGGTGAATTGAATGGAGCTTAATGCCCCTACAATTAGAACAAGTTATATATTTGGTAAAAGCTAGGATATGCTTATGCACAGTTGCTAAGTGTTCCCAAAGCTCACTAAATTGATATGGGCTAATTTTTTGTGGATAGTTTAGAGCCAACTCTTTAAATGCCAGCAATAAAGAGAATTGTACTTAAGAATTGTACTTAGGACTAGAGGTCAATAGTATATTATATTTGGATAGTATATTAGCAAATCATCATAATGACACATCAAACTTATTGATAATGAGGGGACCAGAAAATTTAGTTAGATCTGACCACAAGAGTATTACTAAATGTTGGATCTAAAAGTAAACATAAACACCCCTACATTATCCATTGCGGCAAGTGTGGAGCCGCAGACCTAATTGGCTGCATTCAAGCAAGAATAGATTGTAAGGTATAACACCTCCTGTTTGACTGATTGGCCAGGGGTAGTTAATATTTTTTACTACAATCCCACTAAGTGTTTGGAATTTGCGCTGATTGTAATCTGTTTTTTCTATATATACATATATATATATACTGTAGTTATATTTGCATGTATTGTAAATATATTCATTGATTCAATAAATTGTCCACCTTTCCTCTGCCCTTGTGGTTAATGCAGTGTGGGAAACTTGAAGAGAGTACAGACCATGCAACAGAGTGACAAAAGTGAAAGTGAAAAAACCTGCACTACTAATTATATATTAATTAAAGTGAAAAAATGTAACCTTCAGCCATATCAGTTTCATTAACAAATAAGTGATAACATGGCGTGTTATTAAAAGTGATCATTCAAGTGATATAACAGTGAATACTAAATATATAACAATAAAGTGAATAATAATGTAAGATAGGGAAACCTTAATAATACTAATAGTGGAGTCTGCTGCTGTGTTACCTCTGATGGCTTAACATCCGATGTAGCTAGTATAGGAAAAAAGAACAAACATCGCACAACTCACAGTGTAATCAATTCAAATTATATTGGAAAAAGTGAACGTGGTGATAAATGCACGTACAGAATAAAATGACGGATATATCATATCCCTGAAGAAGTTGATAACAAAACACGTAGGATATGTTTTAAGGAGCTAAACACCTTTATTAATGTGTGAGCACTGTTGAGCTATACCAAGCTACAGGCATACCCCGCATTAACATACGCAATGGGACCGGAGCATGTATGTAAAGCGAAAATGTACTTAAAGTGAAGCACTACCTTTTCCCACTTATCGATGCAATCGTTATATACGTGCATAACTGATGTAAATAACGCATTTGTAACAGTCTCTATAGTCTCCCTGCTTGCGCACATCTTCGGTACAGGTAGGGAGACGGTATTGCTGTTCAGGACGTGATGACAGGCGCATGCGTGAGCTGCCGTTTGCCTATTGGGCGATATGTACTTACTCGCGAATGTATTTAAAGTGAGTGTACTTAAAGCGGGGTATGCCTGTATTATAGCCAGCGTTCCTTTGTTTTCCACTGCTCTACCCCAAATTACATCTGACGCTCACTCCATGACGTGGGTCAAGTGACGTCTATCGGGCGACTACGGGAAAATCTGTGCAGGACTCAATAGCTGATTACGAAAGCAGCGTTAAACTTTGGTGAGAAGTCCTGAGGGCACTTAACTCAAGCGGCTACAGAGTGGTGTATTTGTTACACAATCAGGACTTATATCCAGAACACAGACGAAGTCGGGAAGCTGGGACACTGTCCGTGGTTAACGGGTTCCCCTGATCATCGGTGGATGCTGGATACTGCTGTCGATGAAGAACCTCTTGAGCGCTGACTCCAGTTGGTAAAATGTGCCAAAATTCATGTATTGTCTGATAACATAATTTTTTCTGTACGTGCATTTATCACCACCTTCACTTTTTTCAATATAATTTGAATTGATTACATTATCAGTTGTGCGCTGTTTGCTCTTTTTTCCTATACATGCAACAGAGTGGATGAAAGGTGATCGTCTGTTGCTGACAGTCAATCTAACAGGGTTACCAATCAAGCCTGTTCAATAATGAGGCTAAGGCTTTGCCTCCTTTTTGCATTTCAGGAATGGCCAAACCGCAGTTCAGGGGAAATCAAAAGCCACATTTACTAAGTGGTGCTACTCCATAAAACACCTTCCGGCGCCCGAAGACCCCTTCCAGCATATTTACTTGACACCTTCACAGTGGTGCCAGAATCTGCACAGCCAATTTGCATTCAAGTGAATAGGCTGGAAGGTGTCTTCCGGCGCAAGCCTAGCACTGCATGGCCCCAAATAACATGCAAGAACGATAGTTTTGCAATTAAAAAAAATGTGGTTAAATCTAGTTCTTTAGAAATACAAGAAGTACATGGTTGGATTTTTTTCAGATAATAAAAGACGGGAAGTATAGTAGGTTGGATAACACATTAGAGCAGTAGCTGCAACAAAAGGTGTGTTTACTGGCAGGAACATTCAATAGCAATTCTCAGAGCACTAAGCCATCCCTTGGAAGTGCTTTGACTCAGACTTGGTTTTATTTATGTAAGACAGATGTAGCTGGGCAATGTTACAAGAGATTTGAGGCATGGTGTTTTCTGGCTGCTCGAGATGTTGCGCGCATAAAGCACAAGTGTGTTCATTCCCATTAATATTGTCCCTTTGGCTGCCAGATCATGTCACACTTTGAGGCCTCATGATCCAACAGCCAACATAAACAAGAGAAAGGACATGGGGTTTCTCACTATATAATAAGCTATTCATTAAAACAGATACTGTACAACCAGCGCAGCACAGAACTATGTTACAAATTATCCATATTGAAAAAAAAGTGTTCTCATATTCATCATGTTAGCATCAGTTGCTTCCTAGACAAGAAATGTCAAAGGTTTACATTTCTTTACACGTTACTTTGGGAGTTAAAAAAAAAAAAATGTCTTCCAACAATTAATATATATATATATATATATATATATATATATATATATATATATATATATAGTCTGTTGCTGCCTTTCTGGAGTGTATTTGTGGAGACCAATGTATGGTTCAAAAAGTCAAAAGAGTTATGTCCCGATGAGACAAGGATCTTGACCTAAATATACCTCGCAAATTAAAATAACACCTTACATCAATCGATTGTGTGCTCGACACGTGTTGTGTATGATTAAGTGAAAAAAGAGAAAAAGTGAAAAATCAGGTAAAAAAAATCACCATAATAGAGAGCTGCAGCTGGTTCAGAAGATGTTTCCCGACATCACATGGAATAGATAACACAGGGCTTTCTCAGCGCAAGGTACCTCCAGTCTTTGATCAGCTCTATCTGAGACATGCTTGATTAGACCTACCACATGTACAGTAAGTAGGCATTTGGAAGTCTGACATATTGAAATCTTTGCTTTTAGAACATCTGCACTATTGTATGCTTTGTTTGCTTTTTTCATTTACCACTGAGAATTCCTTGCACTGAGAAAGTCCTGTGTTATCTATGTTAAGAGGGATATATGACTGTGTCCAGTGCAATGATGTTCCTGGGGCTTTGTATATGTAACGGATGTGCTCGCCACAAACCAGGACCAACCACAGGGCTGAGCTGGCGATATGGAAAGCACCGACCTGAAGCTGCAAAGCCAGGTCCGTATTGCGGATTCCGTCGTCCTGGGTAGCTGGGTCAGTTTTGGAGAGAGCACCATAGTCGATATCCAGGCTCGGGTCAAAGCAGGCGGCACAGGAGTGATGGTCTGGGTCACAGGCTGGGGTCGGCATCAGAGAAGGCTTCAGCATAGTGAAGACCTTGAGAAGAGAGAATCTTCAGCACAGGAGATTCAGCGCAGGTGCTTCAGCACAGTAACGGCCTCCAGAACAGAGAAGCTACAGTGCAGGAGATCCATCGCAGGCGCTTCAGCATAGGAAAGGCCTCAGGAACAGAGCAGCTTCAGCGCAGGGGCTTCAGCACAGGAAAAGTATCCAGAACAGAGAAGCTTCAGCGCTGGGGCATCAGCACGGGGAAGGCCTCATGAAGCAGGGTATGGTCTCAGGAAGCAGGATATACTGCAGACAGGCAAACCAGAGGTGCTTGTGACAAGCACAGGTTACATAGAAAGAAGGTGTTATGCTCAGCCCCTTCCTGGTGGAAGGTCTGACCCTAAATAGCATGGACAGCCAATAGGAGAAGAACTGCACAGAAAGCAGCAATTGCTCAGTTCAGGGAGAGATTTGCCTGGACATTCTACAGCCATGTAAGGGTGAGTTCCAGCCAAACTCAGGACCGGAACCCTTACAGTATCCCCCCCTTCAGGAGAGACCTACGGGCGATCAGAAGCTGGCTCACTCGATGATCTTGGCGACTTGGAATTGTTTCTGAAATGTCTTGGACCGGTAATAAACCTGCAGCAAAGCCATTTGTTAGCGAGTACCATCTTAGAAAGAGAAAGCAGTGGCACTGCAAATCTTGACACGAAGAATGCATAATAGGCAGACTTGGGCATGCAGAGCTGTAGCAAAACTGGACAGGTAGGAACAGGCTGTATAAGCCTGTCAGAAGGCCGTAAAACAGATGCAAGTCTCTCAGCAATAATCCCAGAGCACAGAGGAAGAAGCACCGACTGTTGGTTGGATTCAGAAGAAAAACGTTCCGGAAGAGTAATTATATTACTCAGATTGGCATGTAAAAGTTAATGAGAATTTTTTGCCACAGGTTGAATCCAGTCACAGGACAGCATGGACAGGGACCCAAAGAAAAGCACAGATACTGTTCTCTGGTCGGACCAGTGAGTTACACCTGACAACTTATCTTTGACAGTTAAAGTGAATAAGTAGCTTTCTGCCTTGGGACTGGCAATCAGTAGGAGGCCAGCAGCCCTGGGCAGGTGAGCTTCGGAAAGCATCAATTCAGATATCAGGGAATCCGCAGGCAGCAAACTTGACTGGGGCATGGGAGCCATGGAATCTGCTGTAGCTCCCTCAGGCTCTGGAAGAGAATCAATGTGTAGGAAATTTGTCTCTGCAGCGGGGGCACAGGAAACAGGGACGGGCACATCGGGCATCGCAAGGAAATCCAAGAAGAGTGCATCAGTCTTTGAAGGTGGCACCATGAAATCAGGAGAGGGCACATCAGGCACTGCACAGTGATCAGTGAGTAGTGAATCTGTCTTTAAAGTGAGAGAGCTTGTCAGTACGGATTGTATCAGATACTGCAGGAAAATCCAAGATGACTGCGTCTGTCTTCGAAGTGGGCGCCATAGAATAAGTAAAGGGTACATCAGGCGCTGCACAAAAATCAGTGAGCAGTAAATCCGTTTTGAACACGGGTGCATTCGAATCAGTACATGAACGGCCTCTAGAAAAGAGAAGCTGCAGCGCACGAGATCCAGCACAGACGTTTCAGTATAGGAAAGGCCTCCGGAACAGAGAAGCTTCGGTGCAGGGGCTTCAGCACAGTTAAGGCCACCAGAACAGAGAAGCTTCAGCACAGTGAAGGCTTCATGAAGCAGGGTATGGTCTCAGGAAGCAGGATATACTGCAGACAGGCAAAGCAAAGGTACTTGTGACAAGCACAGGTTATACAGAAAGAAAGTGTTAGGCTGAGACCCCGCTGGCGCTGAGCTCGCTGAGCGGGCGGCGCTAAGCGCGGTAACTTGCATATATATATATGCAAGTTCCGGCTCACGCGATGCGCGGGCACACACGCTCGGCGCTTTTGTAAATAAAAATGTTAAACTTTCCCGCTTGCTCAGATAGCCCGCAATTGTGCCCCCCTCCTTTCCCCCACGCGCGCGTCCACAAGTTGCAGGACACCCGACGCTCATGCTCTAAGCATGAGCACGCTCAGCGCCAGCAGGGACTCAGCCTTATGCTCAGCCACGTCCTGGTGGAAGGGCTGACCCTAAATAGAATAAACAGCCAATAGGGGTAGAACTGCACAGAAAGCAGCATCAAGGCAAACTGCAGTGTAAGTCCAGAAACAGCTGTCCCAAATTGCTCAGTTCAGGGAGAGATTTGCCTGGAACCTCTACAGCCATGTTAGGGTGAATTCCAGTGAAACCCAGAACCGGAACCCTTACAGCAGGCCTGCACAACATACGGCCCGCTGGGGCACCCCGTGCGGCCCCCCTTCACGCCCCTTCCCTGGTAAGGAAAGAAGGCGCGCGCGGCCGCATGCTGTACGCAGCGGTGCGCAAACTGGGGGGGGGGCACAGGCTGTGTGAGGGGAAGCCTGGGGGCGGGCAGAGCTGTTCACGGGCGGCCAGAAACTCACAAGCTCCGTGCTGCTGCTCCCTGTGTGATCTCTGCCTGCAGCGGGGGCAGGGCCTTCCCTGCACACACACAGCCCCACCTCCTCTTGTCCCAGTACTCAGCCGCACATGGGGGACTGCAGCAGGCTTATTGTGAAAGTAAGTGAGCAGGCTTAAGAGAGTGAGAGAGTGGGGGAGGGGAAGAGTGTGTCATATTGAGGGGAGGGGGAGAGAGTGTCATATTGAGGGGAGGGGAAGAGTGTCATATTGAGGGGAGGGGAAGAGTGTCACAATGAGGGGAGGGGGAGAGAGTGTCATATTTAGAGGAGGGGGAGAGTGTGTCCTATTGAGGGGAGGGGGAGAGAGTGTCATATTGAGGGGAGGGGGCGAGAGTCATATTGAGGGGAGGGGAAGAGTGTCATATTGAGGGGAGATTGTGTCATATTGAGAGGAGGGGGAGCGCGTGTCATATTGAGGGGAGGGGGTGAGAGTCATAATGAGGGGAGGGTGAGAGTGTGTCATATTGAGGGGAGGGGGAGAGAGTGTCATATGGAGGGGGAGAGAGTGTCATATGGAGGGGGAGAGAGTGTCATATGGAGGGGGAGAGAGTGTCATATTGAGGGGAGGGGGTGAGTGTCATATTGAGGGGAGGGGGAGAGTGTGTCATATTGAGGGGAGGGTGAGAGTGTGTCATATTGAAGGGAGGGGGAGAGAGTGTCATATTGAGGGGAGGGGGAGAGTGTCATATTGAGGGGAGGGGAGAGAGTGTCATATTGAGGGGAGGGGGAGAGAGTGTCATATTGAGGGGAGGGGGAGAGAGTGTCATATTGAGGGGAGGGGGAGAGAGTGTCATATTGAGAGGAGGGGGAGAGAGTGTCATTGAGGGGAGGGGAGAGTGTCATATTGAGGGGAGGGGAAGAGAGTGTCATATTGAGGGAAGAGAGACATGGGGGGGCTGCTGACATGGGATGCTGACTTGGGGGGGATGCTGACTTGGGGGGGGGGCTGCTGACATGGAATGGGCTGGGGGGATGTGGAGGGGGTATTGTGTGTTTGATGTGGAGGGGGGTATTGTGTGTTTGATGTGGAGGGGGGTATTGTGTGTTTGATGTGGAGGGGCGTATTGTGTGGGTGAGGGGGAGAAATGGGGGTATGAGAGATAGATGGGGAGTATCGTAAAGGTTGATAGTGAGGGGTTCTGGGGGATATATGAGGATGATGATGATGAGAGGTGCTGGAGGAGAGATGATGATGATGATGATGATGATGATGATTTTACCCGTGCGGCCCAACATTTTTTTCCTTGGAGCAGTTCAGCCCTTCTCACTTTACGAGTTGGGCAGGCCTACCTTACAGTATAAAAACCAGAAACTTCAAGGGTCAAGTCTGTTTGTAAAACAAATTCACAAGTGGCAACTTGATTTAGAATTCAAATCAGGGGTGGCCATCTCCAGTCCTCAAGGCCACCAACAGGGCAGGTTTTAAGGATATACCTGTAAAGCACAGTTAGCTCAGTTATAAAGACTGAGCCACTGATTGAGCCATCTGTGCTCAAGCAACGATATCCTGGAAACCTGACTTGTTGGTGGCCCTTGAAGAAGTTAGTTCTGCATCATTGCTACAGTATTTGTGAAATAAACACGTGATTTAGAGTTAAACACAATAGTTACTAATAACCAGTCTTATATTATTATACTTTAGCTACTTAGATAAGCTCCATTGACTCTGCATCAATTTAGCCTTATTCGCAAACATGCATTATGTGAGTGTAATAATTATGTTTTGCATAACGTTTGCACGTAATTTCATCAGTACGTGCCCTGAAGAACATGAATGTTGGGGGACTGACCTCAGTCAGCAACAACTGAGCTGAAGAAAGCTCTGCAGAAAATCATGTGTAACATCTTCCCCCCCAAGGAGATTTGCATACAATGCGTGTTATAGTGCTAACTTGCAGGCTTACGGAGGGCCTGAGCCTGGGGAGCTTGGGGGTGCCAGGTGCAGTGCCTCCACCGTGGGAATCCTGGCGTAGATGGGATGGCTCCTCATGGGAACATGTGTAGGTATACAGCAAATAACCACAAACACAATAGTAATAAACAATAACTCTTTACCGCAGGGTCCCTCCAGGTACACCTACACAATACAACATAATCATAGTATTACACAATCCCTTACTCCTATCCCAGAAAGCAATTACACCCCTAAGGGTCCTGGTTGCACCCTACCCCTTGGGAACCCAAGAACACTAGGTGTCCACCAAGGCAATCTCCAAATGTATGTGTGAGGGCAACGCTACCCTCCCTTGTGTATTGGTGTTGAACGTGGGTACCTTCCTGGTTACACTTGTATAACAGTGAATCCTTCTCATAAGCAGAGCTGCATCCATGATCACACGATGCAGGGCCTCCCAACAATATCCCTTCTCTCCTTACTTCCAGCAGCCACGCGGGCGTTCCTTCAGGCCTGGGGAATCCTCCCCTGCAGTTCGTTTGCTCCGTCGCTCTGCTGGCGATCGGCTAACAGGCAAGCCCCTGAGGTATGACCGTCCCTAAAATACTCTGCTAGGGTGGCTCAGGGTCTAACTTGGGCCTATGGGGCTTTCTTTGGCCTAGTCCTTGGCAGCCTGACTGGCTCCCAGGACACAACCTTCCACTCCGTTGTCCCAGGCAGCTCTTACCTTGCGGTCTCCATTCTCCCAGGATATCCTGTAACTCCAGAAAATATCCTGTCTCTCTTTGCCAGTTTTGCCAACCCCAACCCCAACCCCAACATCATCAATTTAAATGGCATTAAACACTTAAGTCAGAACAGACATGATAGACGCATATCTGTCCCTAGACGACTGCTGAGACTCATAATGGGGTTGCCCTACTGAATCATAAGCCATCCTAATCAGAGGGCATTTTTGACTTTGACTTTGACTTCTTAGATCTTGAACCAGCCTATCTATTAATTCTGAAATATCTTCACCTTCTTCTTGGTCGGAGAGGGTTCCAGAGGCTTGAGGCCCTGGCCCTCTCAGAGTGATTCTCAGTGTCACAATAGTCTCTTTTTGGGGTGAACACAGGACTTCCCTGATTTAGTGGGTTGTTTGTTGAACCAGCTGGTGCGGGAGTAGGATTGGTAGAAATAGGATTAGGCCCTTCTGCGTTGAGAGTTTGATCCTTATTGGACGAGCTGGCCTGGTCCTTTATATAATCTTCCATCTCCACTTGTGGCATATCTGTTATAGGGTCAGCCCCATCCTTCTCATCACTTGAGGAATAGGTAATAAGTGATACCTATGCCAGACTTTTACCTTACCCTCTTAATCTTCTATACGGTATACGGGGATCACAGGTAGCTGGGATTCCACTTCGAAAGGGGAATTTCTCCAATGCTTATCTGGTATTCCCAGATTTCTCAAGAGAACCTAGTGCACCTTGCAATCGTATCGCCTCTTGTTATTTCGGTTCAGCTTGGTGGTGGTTTCTTCAGCCAACTGATAAGCCTTATGGAGGTTGTCTTTCAATCTCCTAATATACTGGTAGTGGGCAAAATTGGGCACTCCATCAGTGGATACTCTAAGATGAATATCCACCGGCAACCTAGCTTCTCTACCGAACATCATAAAGTAGAGGGAGAAACCAGTGGACTCATGCCTGGTGCAGTTGTAGGCATGCACCAGGTTTTCTACATGTTTGCTCCAACTTGTCTTTTGGGAGTCCTGTAAAGTACTCTGTATGTCAAGCAAAGTCCTACTGAACTGTTCGGGTAAGGCATCTCCTTCAGGATGATAAGGTAACGTACGAGACTTCTCAATTTCAATTAACTTCAACAGCTCTTTTGTGAGTCTGCTTTCGGAATTGTGAGTCTGGTCCAAGCGCATTCTGTTAAGCAATCCGTAATGAATAAAGAATCTCTCCCACAATACTTTAGCCACGGTAATGGCCTTTTGATCTTTGGTGGGAAAAGCTTGTGCATATCTGGTATAATGATCTGTTATTACTAGAACATTTCCAATGCCCCTATAATCTGGCTCTATACACAGAAAGTCCATACACACCAGATCCATGGAGCCAGCACTTTTCAGATGCCCCATTGGTGCTGTTCAGGTTGGCAATGCACCTCAAGCATTTTCAGCAACGATGTTCCACCGATTCCCTCATTTTTGGCCAGTAGAATCGATCTCTTAGGAGTTCAAATGTCTTGTCCACTCCCAAATGCCCTTGGTCATCATGCAACGATCGCAGAACCATATATTGTAATTGTTTCGGAAAAACAAGCTCTCTCCTATCAGGATGATTGTGATAAGGAACAAGTCGATAGAGTAGGCCATTGTCTATTTGAAACGTATCCCACTCTCTCATGGGGAGGGTGACCGTATCTGCGGGGCATGCTTCACTAAGGGGGGATTCTTCCTTTGGATGGCCCATCGTAGAGGTCCAGCCACAGGGTCTCGTATCTGGGTGAAAATTTGATCTTTCCACTTCATTATAGATTATTTGGTTATTGACATTGCCTCAGGATGGCAGTACTCAGCTGGGAGTGCCTCTGACTGACATCCCAAGGAGTCAACCACTCAGAGTTCAGAGAAGGCTACTTTTCCTTCTAGTATGGCAGCCGTGGAACACATGGCATGACTCACGGGACCAGGAATCTCTTCCCATTCTACGCCTTCAGGTGCTGGGCTCAATCCGGGCCTTCTGGACAGAGCGTCAGCCCCAATATTCTTGGGACCAGGCTTGTATTTTAAGGTAAAGCTGCAATTGGATAGGGAGGCTAACCACCTGTGACCGGTGGCAACCAATTTGGCGGATGTCAGGATATATGTAAGCAAATTATTGTTCGTCCTTACTTCAAAGGATACCCCATAGAGGTAGTTATGTAGCTTATCAACCATGGCCCACTTCAGTGCCAGAATCTCCAATTTGTGCACCTGGTAATTCTTTTCGCTCAGTCAGGCTGCGACTCATGTAGGCAACAGGCTGGAGCTCTGTAACATATTTCTGATACAGTACCGCTCCTAGTTCATCAAAACTGGCACCCACATGCAACACATACGGTTGATCTTGATCGGTATAAGCCAGAACAGGGGCTTCGGCAAGACTTTTCTTCAATTTTAAGAAGGCCTCCTCGCAGGTGGGAGTCCACTTCAAGCCAAACAGTGTTTTTGGATTCATAGCTTTCTGACGGTGTCCTCAGGATAAATCTTCAGCAAGCTATTCAGTCTTTTGGCGATATTAGCATATCTTTCTACAAATCCTCTGTAGTAGCCACAAACCCTAAAAAGGAGCAGTGCTCTACCACGTTCTTAGGGCAAGGCCAGTTTACCACCACTTCCACCTTGGTAGGGTCGGTCACCACCCCTTCTGCGGATACAATATGGCCCACGTAAGTGACTGAAGTTCGGCAGAATTTGCACTTGTCAAGGAACAACTTCAAGCCCTCCTGCTGCAATCGGTCCAGACGTTCCTCATGCTCCTCTAACGTCCGGCCAAAAACGATAATGTCATCCAAGTAGACAAGACATTCTATTGGCTTCATTTCACTGATGGTCTCCGCTATACACAAAGAAAAACCCGCACAGCTGATGATAACCACAGTGAGGTGCTGACTGGATGGAGACTGATTGTATCATATGGGAGAAAAAAGAACCCAGTCTTCCAGCACTCAATCACAAACAAATGTAGAGTTGTAAATTTTAAATACTTTATTAATGCCAAGAATAAAAAAATGGGTGTTAAAACGTAATTAAACGGTGTATTGTAACAGCACGTGACTGTGTCCAAATGTTACCCACCTTGAGCTGGGTGGGTGGATGTAGTAATAAAACCCCTTATGGATATTCGGGATTTGGACTGCTATATGTTATAGCTTCCTAAAAGGTATAGGAAAGGAGCCTATAAAAACTCACCCAGAGGTTTTGTCAATGTAAGTGTATCCGGGTATGTAGTGCACACTCACAAGATACACTTATGGTGCAATAGTATTAGTATACTATGCAAGGTCAGACCGTATACACCCCTATTGTGGGAATAAACTGCTCCCTGCGTGATATCTTAGTTGGCGCTAGATCTTTTGCGGATTCATATTACGCCCACATAATAAGGTAAAACACAGGCTTATAAGCAAGTATGAGGTGAGGTATATATTAGCGTTTATCAGGTATATATACTGCAGAGTGTTGATTCACCATAGGTGGTAGTAATAATGCCGTGGTGTTTCTATTTGTACTTTAAACCCTGAGGGCTCACCTATGGTAGTGTCAGTGAGGTATAGGTAATCTCAACTCAGTATAGAGGTCTGTGTGTATTTATAATAGCCTGTTGAAGCAACCTCCACTATATTGTGGTTGCTGCAGCTGAGGTCAGCACTGGTTATAGGGCTAATAAATACACATAACAACTGACAGAATATATGAATCTCCTGAGTAGATGAACACACTGACAAAATGCAGCTAATACCAGCTAATAGGGTATGTGTGGGGTTAATGATGGGATGGAATCAGTGTTCACTCACCCCACCCCCCTTTCCCTGTATAGCAGCTATATACCAATTGTGAGTTTAAATAGGGGCCGGTCTAGCTATAAGTCGCATAGTCCCCTATATCAGCGCTGATCTTGGTTATATCAGCGCTGATATGTTCGAGGACATGCCTGTCTGTAGGTGGGTTGAATAGACCCCTAGAGGTAAGAGGATCACGCTGTATGGTTACAGAGCGCGATCCAACCATACAGTATAACCATACAATATAGTGGAGGTTGCTTCAACAGGCTATTATAAATACACACAGACCTCTATACTGAGTTGAGATTACCTATACCTCACTGACACTACCATAGGTGAGCCCTCAGGGTTTAAAGTACAAATAGAAACACCACGGCATTATTACTACCACCTATGGTGAATCAACACTCTGCAGTATATATACCTGATAAACGCTAATATATACCTCACCTCATACTTACTTATAAGCCTGTGTTTTACCTTATTATGTGGGCGTAATATGAATCCGCAAAAGATCTAGCGCCAACTAAGATATCACGCAGGGAGCAGTTTATTCCCACAATAGGGGTGGATACGGTCTGACCTTGCATAGTATACTAATACTATTGCACCATAAGTGTATCTTGTGAGTGTGCACTACATACCCGGATACACTTACATTGACAAAACCTCTGGGTGAGTTTTTATAGGCTCCTTTCCTATACCTTTTAGGAAGCTATAACATATAGCAGTCCAAATCCCGAATATCCATAAGGGGTTTTATTACTACATCCACCCACCCAGCTCAAGGTGGGTAACATTTGGACACAGTCACGTGCTGTTACAATACACCGTTTAATTACGTTTTAACACCCATTTTTTTATTCTTGGCATTAATAAAGTATTTTAAATTTACAACTCTACATTTGTTTGTGATTGAGTGCTGGAAGACTGGGTTCTTTTTTCTCCCATATGATACACTGATGGTCTCCTCAATCAGTCGTTGAAAAGTGACAGGGGCTCCACAAATGCCTTGGGGCATCTGGGTGAACTAATAGAATCCTAAAGGACAGATGAACACTGTTTTCTTTTGGTCTTCGGGGCTCATGGGAACCTGATATTACCCAGACCGCAGATCCAGTACACTGAACCATTGGCTCTAAGGATCTCCTCAATTCTGGGTAGAGTGTATTGATCCGGGACAGTCCAGCGATTTAGGGTGCGATAGTCCACACATAGACGCACAGAACAATTTTTCTTCTGCACCACCATGATGGGTGATGCATAGGTGCTGCGGGATTCCACTATAATGCTAGTGCCCTTCATATCTTTCCGGCATCTTCCCATCTTCTACGTCCCTGGGAGCTATTCGCCTTGATCGTTCATGGAAAGGTTTGGAATAACTCAACCGAATGGTACAATCCACGTCCATTTCACTGGTGGAGAACACTTCTTTCCGCTCAACCAGTTTAGCGTGGAGCTGTTTCTTCCATTCTGCCAGTAAGAAGGATTCAGAAGTTCAGAAGAAACTTACAGAACTGAAGCAGCATTCACGTGAGCCAAAGATTTCACTTTAGTTACGGGGTATATTTTACCCAGTTCTTGATTGACGTCAAGCTGGACAGGGTGAAGAGAAATATTCTGGATGACACGGCAAAGCGAGGAGGAAATGTAGATTTCCATTCTTTTACTTCCGGCACCACCTTCCATCCTCTTTTCTCATCCTCGTCAGGTGTCGACTCCAATGAGAAGTACCAACCGCTTCCGTCATCAGCAGGATAGCTGACCCTGGCCATCAGATGCCACACTCCCCCTGGTGAAATCTCAGTCACCCCCTTTTCAACGTTGAAGAACTGTCCAAATCGCTCTCGTGCAGAAATCCGGTGGCACTCCTCCATGAAGGTGGGAAGAATCCTCAGGGAAGATAAAGGCATTTCTCCCACTTTTTAAGAAAAGCCCTAACCCGTGATCTCACCACATCTGCATTGGTTCCCAATATGATGGGGGAATTTGGGTGTTCCCTAGGTTCGGGACACACCAGCGCTTTTACCTCCATCGGGTGAGTCATATTAGTGTTAAGTTGCGGTATATCCATCCGTACTCGGATCACTCCATCTATGGAATAGTCCTGGCTGCTTAGACCCCATAAAGTCATTTTCTCTGCCGACTGTAAAGGCAGATGTTGTAAGAGAAGGTCATCGAAAGACCGGTAAACTTTCGTTACCTGAGAGCCAGTGCCCAGCAAAGCTGATGCATAGATCCCCTCGATTAGCACCCGCACTAAGGAGGTAGAGCCCACTCGACTATAGATCTCTTGAGGACTTTCCTTTTCTGGACTAGCTGGAGGGGTGCTTCACCTAGATGCTGGTGGCCACTCCACTGGGTGCGTGGTAAACATCAAAGCAGTAGATTTAGGAATTGCCGGCTGATTACAATCCCTCGCAAAATGACCCTCTTTATTACATCTAAAGCAGCGAATGGCTCGGCTCGCGCCTGGGCTTAATTGAGGGGCCAGGCTTAGACACATTGGGGGTATGGTGTGGAGGAGCCTGCGGAGTGCTTTCCTCTTGGTCCCTCTTTTCACTAGGCTTTTGGGACGGAGTTACCTTATTCTCTCCCTTGTGGGAATCCCGTGATTTCTTTGGAGTATGAAGACTTGCTCAAGCCTCATGCTCTTTCACCTGGCTCATTAAGTCCTCAAAACTAAGTGTATCCCCTTTGGGGAGGGAGCAATGAAGCATGAGGGCTATAGAATGAGAGGGTAGCGATCCTCTCAGGAGCTGTTTGAGCCGATATCCATCCACAGTGGTTAGGGAAATTACTTTGTTGGAAAGTAGAGTCCACAATGCTTGTTGTAGGTGATGGACAAACGTGGATAGTTCCTCCCATTCACTCTGTTGGAGAGCATAGGATTGAGCCAATAGTTCAATTTTATCATCCTCAGTACCATAGGCTTTAGTTTATACCTTGACCAAAGCCTGTGCGGTGGCGTTCTGCAAACTGCTCATGGTACATCCTTGCTATATTGGCTGCTGGGGGCCTTAGGCATTCAACTATGCTCCCCTGTCTTTTTACGGCTGCAGAGCAAGATCACTCATCCAGCACTTGAAGGATATGGCCTTTCCAGTCCCCAAACTCTTCTTCCCTGGTGGGTGTTGGCAACACCCCAGAGAAAGCCTTTAACTTCCGATAGTGATGAGCCTGCGATGACTGCGCTAGATTATCAGCCAGTTGCCTTAGTACATCCGTGAGCGCCGGTTCTCACAAAGGGCTGCTGCTTCAACTATCTGACCTGCGCCCTCTAGCTAACTCTGGACTAGCTTCGCCTCCACTAGGGCTGGGCTGGGCTCCTCTGCTTTCACTATTATTTCCGGGTATACATGGGGACAACCCCCAAGCCTGGTCCATTAAGATACAGGCCCCCTGGGCTTTCCTCCTTCCCTAAATCATGATGGGCCACAACTAGGACCGTACTCCATGACGGATCAGTATCCCATTCTCGGTCGAGGACTTGGGGTCACGTAACCCTGGGAACTGATTCAGCACCAAGCGCAAATCATAGGATAGAGTTTATGTTGGAACGTGGCGATGGCGACCACGTGGTGAAGAAATACCTGGCGTTCCAGGTCCCACTGGCCTACCCTCTGACCGGAGGGTAAAGACACAGTTATATCTCTAAATTTATTGCGCACCCCAAGTCTGAATCTCAGCAGCTCCTCCAAATGTAACACCTTACCCCTCCCACCCCTCCTAAGGGAGATTTGCATACAATGGGTGTTATGTTGCTAACCTACAGGCTTACAGAAGGCATGAGCCTCCAATCATAGGGAGCTTGGGGGTGCCAGGTGCAGTGCCTCAACAAGTGGGGATCCCAGCGTAGACAGGATGGCTCCTAACGGGAACACAAAAGGAAAGAGGGGGGGGGGGGGACACCCACTTGTGATGATAGCCAGGAGCAGACAATTGCCTTATTCATAATATATAAACATCTTCATTGCATGAGACAGTTTATGAGACCTAGGAATCCAAATAGTCCAACAATAAAATACACTCCCATACACTTACCACTAGTCTGTATAGGTAGATCTTATGTGGTAGTCTGAGCAATGTATAGGACTGATCACATAAATGAAGTAAATGAATTACTCACTGCTGACCTTGGGGATATCCTGGTCCTGTCATGCGTGCTCCTACCGAGAGGTAAATGGAGAGAATGCAGGAAAAACGGTGGTGTATCTGCTGCTGCTGAAGATAGATATGAAACCACAATGGTTTCATATCTATCTTCAGCAGCAGCAGATGCACCGCCGTTTTTCCTGCATTCTCTCCTAACGGGAACATATGTAGGTATACAGCAAATAACCCCACACACAATAGTAATAAACAATAACTCTTTACCGCAGGGTCCCTCCGGATACACATATACAAAACAGCACAATCACAGTATTACACAATCCCTTACTCCTACCCCAGAGAGCAATTACACCCCTAAGGGTCCTGGTTGCACCCTATCCATTGGGCACCCAAGAATGCTAGGTGTCCACCAAGGCAATCCCCAAATGTATGTGTGATGACAACGCTACCCTCCCTTGTGTATTGGTGGTGCACGTGGGTACCTTCCTGGTTACACTTGTATAACCAGGGAATCCTTCTCAGAAACAGAGCCGCATCTATGAACCCACGATACAGGGCCTCCCAACAATATCCCTTCTCTCCTTACTTCTGGCAGGTCTCCCCTCCCCTACAGGTCATCCTGCTCCATCGCTCTGCTGGCGATCATGCTAACAGGCAATCCCTGAGGTATGGCCGTCCCTACAATACTCTGCTAGGGTGGCTCAGAGCCTAACTCAGGCCTATATGGCTTTCTCTGGCCTAGTCCTAGGCAGCCTGACTGGCTCCCAGGACACAACCTTCCCCTCCATGGTTCCAGGCAGCTCTGACCCTGCGGTCTCCAGTCCCACAGGATATCCTGTCTCTCCAGAGGATATCCTGTCTCTCTTTGCCAGTTTTGCCAACCCTAACATGGCCACCGTGCCTCCGCATAGCAAGGAGAATGTCCAGCCTCTCAGCCCTGCCAACCCCAACGTGGCTGACACACCTCCGCAGAACCTGCCTGGAGAGCTAAACCAACTCCCCCAAGAGGTATGGATTACTACCCTGCTACAGATGGATCACTCAAATGGTTAATAAGCTTTGAGATAGCCTTTCTTAGGGATTTCTCAGCATGAAATCCCACCTCCCCCATGCGAGTTTGATGATTTAAAGGAGAGTAAAGAGTGACAGGCTCCATTACTCCCATAACACAACGTAGGGGCCTATTCTATAAACTTTGATAACTGTCATGGAACAAGAATCACATCCCTGTTTCACCCCTCTCTTTCCTTTGCAGCTTCTGCCTGTCGGTTCTTATTTTCAGCTACCTGGAGTTTGCACACACACACACTGTGCCTGTGTGATATGTAACAATGTTGCATTTCTTGCCTCTGGGCATGTAATCAGTGAGTTGCTACTGCAGCCTCTGAGATCCTTACCAGAATGGGCTAGCCTGCCCTCCCCCCTGTTTTGTTCACAGATAGTCTGTCCCTAGACTATTCCTTTTACCCACATTGCTCCTCACTTCCTTTTCCACCCTGCAGACTGTGAGTACAGCACGCATCCCTGTTACTCTCCTATGGCAAGACCATTTCTTTCTACCTGCTTCTAACTACAAATCACTACTACACACCATTCACAAGAACCTGTATTCTGCTGCTTTTTCCAATAAAGTGGAGGAAATATTATAGGACTTGGAGTGATTTGGAAAGGAGGCTGAGTTAATGCTATCGGGGGCCATTCACACATCAATCGTGACCCTGGCGTCAGAATAATAACTAACTCGTACAGGTTATTGAGCACTTCCTGAACTATTTGGCAAGTTTGCTATTCAGAAAGCTCTGATGACCTGCCAAACTCGTTCGGGAAGTGCATCTCCCCGTGCAGTAGCGACGAGAATCTCATCGAGGCTCTCAGCTACCAGACAACTCACAAATTTCAACTCGCCACCCCGAGGGTGGCAAAAGGGAATTTGCGTTTGGGACTTAGAATTTATTTTTATTTCATCAGTTGGAAGCCAGGAGTCTCCAGAGTGGATACACATTAATACCAGCTCCAGAGACGCCCTGCTTCAAACCTATGTACAGTAATAGAAATATATTTACAGGCAGCTTCATAAACTTAGCGGCTAACTGCTAAGGCAATGAAGGGGTTTAACACCGGTGCCCGGTTTATTGGGGTGCGGGGGTGGGTGAAGGTGGTATTTGGTCCATGACGTGTGTTTAGGCCTTGCAGTGGGTTAGTGGGAGGGGTTCATCCATTCATTAGCTTAGCGGTATTAACTGCTAAGGTAATGAAGGGGTTAACCCCTTCCGCTACCCACCCGGTAGACATAAACACCCACCACAGGCCAAATACCCCTTTCCCCAACCCCCGCTACCCACAATAAACCTTAAAACCCAATACACCTATTGATTTCCAGTGTGGTAACTTATGCCCTCAATGGGAGCAAAGATAACACCAATGGCAATGAATGTTCACCCCTCTACCTCCAACAACCCTCCCCCCCCCAACACATACAGTATAGTAATGGGAAAAATTACTATTGTCAAGATCTAGGTAATAGCTCAGATGCCCATTAAAAATAAAACATTATCTAGCCAACATAAAGTAAATTAAAGTTGCACTTACCCCTGCCAGGATGAAGTCTGTCCTCTTCTTCCTCCTCATCCTCTGTGGCAGCAACATAAAAAAAAAACTAATAGCCACTAACCCTTCAATCACCTTAGTTGTTAATAACCGCTATTGTAATTAAGGGGTTAACCCCCATCCCCCGCTACCCACCCGGGACGACAAACCACCCTCCCGAGGCAACTACCCTCACCCTCTACCATTGATTGGCACAGTGGTACTGCATGCCCATATACTGTAATATGGGCGTGATTTGCCACTATGGCGTCAATGGGCAACCTAAAAAAAAAACAAGCACCAAAAATACAAAGCAATAATAAAAGAGCACCAAAAAAACACAATTTAAAAAAGTGCTCGCGCCCACTATAATCTTAGCTTTACTCTTCCTTCTCCTTAAATTAGGTGATTATGCCAGAGATAAAAAGTGTAGTTTCCCTAATAGGCCCCTACTTAAGTCTCCTCTTTGTAGAGACAAGTTACTTGACTCTGAACCTCCACTACTCTGAAAGTGCTTCACTGTATACTTCCCTCCCCCTGCTTGTCTCTCTTTTATATATAGAATTGCCTACTAGGCTACTATCTAGTAGATTTACTACAAAACAAACACGAGTTAAAGAAGCTACAGTGGCGGCCGACCTGAGTCTAAGTCGGCTAGATCTGCGGCTCTCAGATTATCCCGGTTAGGTGTGTT
Source organism: Ascaphus truei (assembly GCF_040206685.1). Classification (NCBI taxonomy): domain Eukaryota; kingdom Metazoa; phylum Chordata; class Amphibia; order Anura; family Ascaphidae; genus Ascaphus; species Ascaphus truei. The sequence continues at coordinate 323,980,797 of NC_134484.1, forward strand.
TTTTTGTCGTTTTCGCCCGGAGTGAACTGCGTTATTTTCGCGCTCGTGATATTAGCATTTTATTCTCGCTGTCTGCAATACTGCAATGCCGTGTAAAAACTCAAGGGGGAGTTTGCGAGCTGTTGTCTTGGAAATCTAATACCTTCGCGGTTCAACCTACGTCAGTACACAGTCTGTGTGTGCACGTGCAGTAATTGTAAATTTACATATTTAAAGTATACATGCATTTGCAGTGCTTTTCTGCAGTACAGTATGTCTCATTTGAAAATTGTTGAAACGCATAGGCGTGTACTGTACTGTAACAGTGTCACATTTCGGCATATACAGCGCTCTCCCATCGTTCAGGATAATTAACTGCACTGCAGGATATTTCAACTTCTTATCTTCTCTACAATGCAGTACATCTCTCCCATACCATTCCTTTGAACGTGTGTCTGGTTTCAACCACATTCCTGCTTGACAGCAGGAATTTACTGCGCATGCGCCTGTAACTTCGCCCACCACTGCTTGCTTGCCTGAGTGAGTGACCAAAAAAAATTAAAAAAAATTTTTTTATTGTAATTTTTTTTTCTCCACAAGCCTGCAAAAACCATCTTACTGTATTATGATATTCAATTTCTGCTGTAGTTTTTGACTGCGACCCTGTGCGTTTGACTGCACATGGTTGATTTGTGTGCTTTTTACGTACTGTATTTGGGGGTGTATTATTATGATGAACTGCCTTTTGAAATTAAAGTATGTCTTTAGCTTTGAACTTCATCCAGCTGTACCCTGTAGCCCCCTCCCCCACGAACGCTAGCTCAAGGATTTGAAATTCCACAGTCGTTAATTTTTGGAATCTTGCCATTGTGTTCTTAATCCATCCATAGCCGAGCTACAAAGCCTCACTGCGCCTGCATGTAATCCTTTTTGAGATGGGAGCTGCTTACTGCGCATGCGTCACCAACTCCCCCCTCCCCACAGAGTCGTTAATTTTCTGAATCTTGCCATTGTGTTCTTAATCCGTCCATAGCCGAGCTACAAAGTCTCACTGCGCCTGCGTGTAATCCTTTTTGAGATGGGAGCTACTTAGCTGCTTACTGCACATGCGTCACCCAACCCCCCCGTCTCCACAGAGTCGTTAATTTTCTGAATCTTGCCATTGTGTTCTTAATCCGTCCGTAGCCGAGCTACAAAGCTCTGAGGCTTTGTTTACGGCAACGTTTTGGAAAATCCCTTCTCGAATTTGATTTGCACAGAGCATCACCTTGATATTATAATAATAATAATAGCATGTTTTTGTATAGCGCTGCTAGTTATACGTAGCGCTTTACAGAGACATTTTGCAGGCACAGGTCCCTGCCCTGTGGAGCTCACAATCTATGTTTTTGGTGCCTGAGGCACAGGGAGATAAAGTGACTTGCCCAAGGTCACAAGGAGCTGACACCGGGAATTGAACCAGGCTCCCCTGCTTCAAACTCTCAGTGCCACTCTGTCTTTTACTCACTGAACCACTCCCTATCATATTACAATATTCAATCTGTGGGTTTGCCTGCACTTGGTTGATTTCTGTGCTTTTTATGTACTGTATTTGGGGGTTGTATTTGGGGGTTTATTGATCAAATTATTATGATAAACTGCCTTTTGAAATTACTGTACTCTACTCTACAGTATGTAATTTCTTTGAACTGCTGCACAACTAATCCTTCATCCCTCCCCCACACACACACAAACTCTTTTCGACAGACACCTCCACAGAGTCATTAATTTTCTGAAGTTAGTCATTGTGTTTTTAATCTGTCCCTAGCCGAGCATCAATCGCCTCACTGCGCCTGCGTGTACTCTAATCCTCTTTGAGATGGGAGCTAGCTGATTACTGCACATGACTCACCCAACTCCCCCCCCCCAACCCTTTGAGGCTTTGTTTACGGTAACGCTTTGGAAAATACCTTCTCGAATTTGAAATGTAAATCTGATTTGCACAGCATTGTGAGAATTGAGAGTTAAAAAAACCATTTACTGATTCATGTTGTTTTGTCATTCATTCTTATTCATTGGTGTACTGTGGGTGTGTGTGTGTGTGTGTGTGTGGGGGGGTGTTGTCAATGCTTATGATTAGCAGGAATGTAAATAAATATTTATTTTATTTTATCAGGAACCAAAAAATACAAATATAAAAATAATCATGAATAAAACATAATGCAGTCTTTATTAAGTTCTTCTGGCAGATTGAAATTGGATAAACATTTAGAAAACATTTGTAAAACATGGGGAAACATGAATAATGCACATTTATAAGAATATTATTTAATAATATATACTGTAATGTATAATATATATATATATAGTAATATTATTTTTTCCGTCTTTATCTTGTTCCTCATTCTGTGTACAGTATAGTAGTTCATTGAGAGAGGAGAGGTTTTGTGTACATCATTACTGCTGTTTATATACTGTACATTTGACTGTACAAACAGATTAGACTGGACACAACACCCCACCTCCCTCCAGGCCACCCTTTTTTCCTGAAACGACAAGAAAACCAAACATTAGTGCAGTTATGTGCGTACTGTATTATGGCATTGTGTGATGTGTAGTACTACTGTACATAGCTGGTGCTGCTTTCTCTGGAAAGAAAAAAATTGAGCAGTTAGTAGGCAGTTACTGTAGTACTGTCAAACTAGTCTATACTGGAACTACTGTATACTCTGACTACTGTTAAATACTATATACTGTAACCTGATGGCTGGTGCTGCTCTCTCTGTAAAGAAAAAACTGTAACTACTGTATACTCTGACTATTGGGAAAGAAAAAATCTGTGCCATACTTACCTGTATCATACTGTACTTACAATACTACAGCATAGTACTACTTTCCTGATGCTTGCCCATTACGCGCGATCACAATGGGCAACACAGTCGCAATATGGTCTATATATTTATTGCAGCGTTCCACGGTGAGTACATCGTTCCAAAAACTCATTATGCCTTTCAACAACTCGTCCTTTTTGGAGGGTTTCACCACTTTCCGGATATGGTCCTTCAGCTGATGCCAGACCATTTCGATCGGATTGAAGTCTGGCGATCTGTCATTGGGAAAAAAAGGACAATTAGTTTAAAAGATACAGTTCACAGTAAAAACAGTGGGAAAAAATGAGACACGGTTACCGCACTTACGCCGCTGGCGTCTTCACTTAGTTGATACCGCGCTCAAGGATATGCGCTGTTGACGCGGTGTGCTTCGGATCGTTGTCCTGGTAGAAGCGGTGACCATTCGGGAACTCTTGTGTGATGTATTGTCTCAGGGACAATGTTGTCTTGGAAGAAAGCTTTATTCATGATTCTTATAACAAGAAAAGAAAAGTGCTCAAGAAACTGCACAATAGTACAGTGCATACAGTAAGGCTACACTAGTAAAGTACAGTGCATAAGGCTACATTATATTTGATATATTTTACCTTCAAAGATGACAATGCATCCTGGTCCACGCCTAGAGATGGCACCCCACACCTGCAGCTTCACAGGGTGTTTTGGCCGCGGCTTCAAAGATATGCGGCCTTTTTTGTGGAATGCAAAGGTTGCAAATCTCTCCAGCGACACAGTAGACTCGTCAGTGAAGATGCAATCCTGGAAATTTTCCCCACTGTCGATCCATGCCTGGGCCTGGACCACTCTTTTGATTTTGTTTGCGTCCCTTATCATGAGGTACGCTCTGTAATGACAAGGAATAAATAATTTTAGCGGTACAGTACAGTTTCCTAAACAACACTTTTACCTCCTGTACTGTCCAGTACTAACCTCACATGTCCATATTTCCATCCAATGCTGCGTCTCATCTTCTTTATGCTGGTCTCGGATACAATGAGATTGTGTTTTTCCTGCAGAGTGTATTTGACCCTTAATGCACTCTTCTCATCATTCTCCTCAATTATTTTGTCCACCAGAAGAGTTGTCTCCCTACAATGTAAAGAAAAACAATCCGGTAAGTAAAAATATTAGAGACAGTAGATCAACAGGATACAATCTATTGTTCTATTAATATGCACAATATATAAAATTTATATACTGTTGTAATATAAATAGAAATATACAAAATATATATACTGTTGTAATATAAATATAAAAATATATATATACTGTTGTGATATAAATATACAAAATATATATACTGTTGTAATATAAATATAAATATACAAAATATACAGTGGCGACACAGTTTATTACACTGCGGCCAGATCCGCAAGCCGGGAGATTTCCCGGCTTGCTAGTGGCCGCCCCTCGGCGTGCCGCGCGTCATAGACGCGCGGTCACGCGTCTTCGGGAGCCTGCGCCCCCTGCACGCGCGTCCAGGGCTCCCCGAGGGAGCCCTGGTGTCCCGCGATCGCGGGACGGCGGCAGGGGGTTCCGGGGGACCCGGCGGACCCGGCAGCGGTAGGGAGAGCGCCCCGATCGGAGGGCGCTCTTCCGCTGCTTCGGCGCGCGCCCGTCACCCTCGGGCGCGCGCCAGGCTACTGCTGCGGCCAAGAACGGGCAAATGCTCGAATAAACTTGGCCGCAGCAGTATATACTGTTGTAATATAAATATAAAAAATATATATACTATTGTAATATAAATATAAATATACAAAATATATATACTGTTGTAATATAAATAAAAATATACAAAATATATATACTGTTGTAATATAAATATAAAAAATATATATACTGTTGAAATATAAATATACAAAATATATATACTGTTGTAATATAAATCAACAGAAATAGCAAAAATATTAGATACAGTACTGTAGGTGTACAGTACATTTTTTGATATAATTTTTTTTTAAAAGTTTTATAAATATACTTACGCGTTAGTTACCCTTGGTGCCCTTTTGCGTTCTCTGCTTTTTCCGTGTGCATGATAGCTCACGGTGGTTGCTGGCACAACGAGGCCAGAAGTAGCTAACCAGTGTTGGATAGCAGCAATTCGGTGTCCGCTCGTGTACATCTCCTTAATTCGCATGCTGAGATCCTTGGAAATCTTTTTAACAGCCATTGCTGCGAGTAGAAAGAAATACAAACACAAGAATGTATATTCGATGTTTAGTCGATGTGTATTCAATGTGCAGTGAATCCACAAAATGGATGGTGTATTTATACGGTAATGACTCACATTAGAGTACGCCCACTTTCAACACCTGTACCTCGCCGCCATGCATAAAAGGTTACACACTTTGCATAGCCCACCACTCGATGATCTTTATCTGAACTTGCCCTTGTCCAGATACTGCATTACTGTATGCCATTTGCTTCCATGGATCAACAATTATTTTGTCCACCAGAAGAGTTGTCTCCCTACAATGTAAAGAAAAACAATCCGGTAAGTAAAAATATTAGAGACAGTAGATCAACAGGATACAATCTATTGTTCTATTAATATGCAGCAATATAAAAAATATATAATGTTGTAATATAAATATAAATATACAAAATATATATACTGTTGTAATATAAATATAAATATAAAAAATATATATACTGTTGTGATATAAATATACAAAACATATATACTGTTGTAATATAAATATAAATATAAAAAATATATATACTGTTGTGATATAAATATACAAAACATATATACTGTTGTAATATAAATATAAATATACAAAATATATATACTGTTGTAATTTAAATATACAAAATATATATACTGTTGTAATATACATATAAATATACAAAATATATATACTGTTGTAATATAAATATAAATATACAAAATATATATAATGTTGTAATATAAATATAAAAAAAAATTAAACTGTTGTAATATAAATATAAAAAATATATATACTGTTGTAATATAAATATAAATATACAAAATATATATACTGTTGTAATATAAATATAAATATACAAAATATATATATACTGTTGTAATATAAATATAAATATACAAAATATATATACTGTTGTAATATAAATCAACAGAAATAGCAAAAATATTAGATACAGTACTGTAGATGTACAGTACATTTTTTGATATAATTTTTTTTTTAAAGTTTTATAAATATACTTACGCGTTAGTTACCCTTGGTGCCCTTTTGCGTTCTCTGCTTTTTCCGTGTGCATGATAGCTCACGGTGGTTGCTGGCACAACGAGGCCAGAAGTAGCTAACCAGTGTTGGATAGCAGCAATTCGGTGTCCGCTCGTGTACATCTCCTTAATTCGCATGCTGAGATCCTTGGAAATCTTTTTAACAGCCATTGCTGCGAGTAGAAAGAAATACAAACACAAGAATGTATATTCGATGTTTAGTCGATGTGTATTCAATGTGCAGTGAATCCACACAATGGATGGTGTATTTATACGGTAATGACTCACATTAGAGTACGCCCACTTTCAACACCTGTACCTCGCCGACATGCATAAAAGGTTACAGACTTTGCATAGCCCACTACTCGATGATCTTTATCTGAACTTGCCCTTGTCCATATACTGCATTACTGTATGCCATTTGCTTCCATGGATCAACCCCGATTCTACGGATGCAGTAACCCACTCGCCTCTGCCATGCCTGTCAAGCAGAAAAAGCGAAAGGCGATTGCTGTTTTCACGCCAAGGCAAAAGCGACAGGCTAAGGCCAATAAAGAAAACCTTCTGCTGACCCCAAAGGCTAAGGGTTTTCATAGACGTCAGCCTTATTATGTCAAGAAGATATACGGTGATGTACTCTCGACGCAAAACGAATGGCAGCCAACCCATCGAATCCGCAGACCACTTCCTCACATACGCTTCGACGACTCTTCTGCCGTCCTCCCGGAAACCCACAGGCCATCTTCTCCAGTTCTATCCGACGACACTGCCTCTGAAATCCACGGGTCACTTTCTCTCTTTGCTCTTAGACGACTTTGCTTCTCGCCCGGAAATCCAAAGGTCACTTTCTCCATCCCTCTTTGACGATGCGGCCGCTTCTCCTCTACCGGATATCCACAGGTCACCTCCTCCACACTTCTTCGACGACGCTGCCTCTTCTCTCCATGGAACCCCCATCTTATCCTCCGTTGCACCCATCCACCCAGATGTCCACACGCCATGCACAAGAAGCAGCTCCTTAGACCGGATGCTGAATGGGATAAGTGTGGATCTCCTCGGGAACTCTATTGTGCTAGCAAAGATAGATTTGCTTCTGGAGACCATGCTAAATGTGGATCAACGGATGCTACATATGGATCAACGGATGATACATATGGATCAACGGATGCTAGATATGGATCAACGGATGCAACATATGGATCAACGGATGGATCGACGGATGGAGAAGATAGAGGCTGACATAGCGGGTATACATCATTTGCTCGGTGTTAATGCTCCTCTTTCCCCGACGCCGGAGCAGGGGGGTGACATGGATGTGATGAATGGGAGCATCGACCCCCTTCCATCACCAAGCGCACCCCCTCCACCAGAAGATGTAGTGTACATGTATGCCGTTGAGGAGGACATGACAACCCCGTCAAGACCACGCCAGGAGACAACACGGCGACCAAGACTAGAGGAAAGCTTCCTCCCAGACAACCTACCATCGCCCATCGCCTCAAGCACACCCGCTCCCAGAAGACTTACATTCGCTCGCATCGATATGGTGCCCGACATCACCCTGTGCGATCTGCCACCGGCGCTCAGGGAGAAGTATAGGGTGATGAGTGCTGGTGCACCCCACAAGTATGCCTTGTTACTTTTTAAGCACCATGTTCCCTACTCGTTGTACTGCGACTGGGCCTTCAGAGTGAACTACGAAGGAAATCGCGTAAAAAAGGCGCTTCCTGCCAATTTAAGAAAGACCATTCTGGATGAAATGCGGCACTTTTATCCAATTACAGATCCTATAATGAAAGGCGTTCGAGACTGGCGTTTTGCACCATGCAAGGAATCGGCCATGGACGGACAATGTGGTGGACTTTCTGGTTTAATCACGGGAACTGTAAGACCATACTGTTGTGCTGAAATGTGCTGTACATGTTTTGACCTACTGATCTTAAATAAAGGAGATGTTTAGACCTGCTGTACTGTATTTAACTTACTGTTTTAACTTGCTGTACACACACACAGGACCTGCACAATTCCAGTCCCTGAGGGCTGCAAACAGGCATGGTTTTCAAGGTTGACGTGAAAACCGGGCCTGTTTGCTGCCCTCGAGGACTGTAGTGGTGCAGGCCTGACTGACTGTTTTGCACACCATCCCACTGTACTGTATATGTTTCTTTAATAAAGGAGATGTTGCATTTTGTATACTGTATTTTATGAATAAAGATTTTTTTTAATCACAGGTAAGACCATACTGTTGTGCTGAACTGTATTGTACATGTTTTGACCTGCTGTACTTAAATAAAGGAGATGTTGTAGTGTGTTTTTTAACTTGTATTTATATAGACATGTTTTAACTTGCTATACACACACACACAGGACCTGCACAATTCCAGTCCCTGAGGGCCGCAAACAGGCACGGTTTTCAAAGGTTACCCTGAAAACTGGGCCTGTTTGCTGCCCTCGAGGACTGAACTGGTGCAGACTGTTTTGCACACCATCCCACTGCATATGTTTTGACTTGCCGTTCTTTAATAAAGGAGATGTTGCGTTTTGTATATTTTATAATAAAGAATTTGTTTTTAAAACATGTGACTGTAAACCATACTGACAGACTGTAAATGTTTTAACTTTCCATACATAAATGTTTTCACTACTGTAGCAGTAAACCATACACCTGTTGATGTTTTGAATTGCAGTGCACTTAAAATGTTTCTACATTGTACAGTATTTGTAAATAACTGTTTTTGTACTTACTCCACCAATAAAAGAACATGTTGATTTGTTTTACATTGTTCCATTGGCTCCATTGCTACTGTAACAAAATACAGTGCTTCTAGAATGTCGAGGCATACTGCACTGTATACTGTAGGCATGCTAAGTATAAGAGTATTAAAAAAAAATAGAAGACACATACTGTACTGTACTGTATGTACTGGCACTGTATACTGTAGAAGACACATAATGTATGTACAGTACTGTGATACATGTAGAATAAATGCATAGTTTTTATTTTTTCGGGTTTATTACACAGTATACTGTATATAAAAAAGTATTGTATACTGTACGGCCGGAAAACATCAGCATACTGTTTCAGGTACAGTATTCTATCCTAATCAATAACAACGGCCACTAAACTGTAGACTCCGGTACGTGGGTTTTTAAATCCGATTCAGCAATGTGCAGGCATTGTTACACAAAGCGATATTATCCATCGAAATCCCTCCATTAGCCGTTTTCTTTTCTGAGGAAAAACAAAAAGAAACGTTTTACTGTAATGGTCAGCCCCCTAAAGAAGTTCCCAGCCAGTCCTACCAATAATTTTCTCGGGGGGCGTCTCCTGTTCACATGCGCATGCGCCTACCGTCGATGTAATGACACGCATATGCGTTTCAAGAAGGTTCCAATGCGCAAGCGCCTAGCGTTCCACCAATTGTTCAGTACTGTATCTGCAGTACAGTACTGTAGAAGCCGCTCAGCCAATGATATTGCTTACAGGAGAATCGCTTGACTTTTGAATCGCACCGATATTGATACTGTGTTGTCAAAATAAAAAAAACACAGAAAATAATACGGCAACAATACTCATCCTAGAATTTCCCATTCAGCTGGCGCCGGCGCCGGTCCACTGCCAGTCCAGTGTTCTTGATCATCCACGTCGATAGTTTGCAACGGGACTAGTCCACCTGTAGTCAGCTGATGAGGCTGGAAATTGCTTAGGTACATGCAAGCTTGATCGAAACTGCACGCGAAATCCGGCTCAGGCTTTCTGGATAGACTTTCTGGGACCGTTATTGGAAGCCGGTGCTGGTGATCTGCTTGGCAGCGACTGTCGTTTCTTAGTTGGTTTTAACACGACCCTTCGCGTTTTGCCGTCTGCATGATCATAGATACAGGAAAAAGCCGGTGATACACACCAATACCCTCCAACAAATTATGGCTCAATATGATAAAAACAGGGACGCTACATAACCTTTTCCTTATTGCACGCTTCCACGTATGAGGAGCTGGCGAAAATTTGTAGAAGGTAGAAAGGGTAGAGAAGAGCCCAGTGTAGCACTTGAGTTCACCCTCTGGTGATAAGTGTATGATTTAAAACATAAACTTTATTTAATACAACACGTATATAAAATAATGGGTATTAAAATGACGTACTGGAGGTCATAGGATCATGATACTGACAGCCATGGGGCTCGGGATCAACATAGTATATGTGTCCTGTATGTATCAAGTATCACACAGGAAACTGAACAACAATCCTAATATAGACCTCTGTGAAAGTGAATAAGTAGGGTGTACTCCGTGGGGTACTGTATCTACAAGTCACATTAGGCAATATGTGCGTAAACCATGAATGACAGTTGTGTGACTAGTAGTGACTGGTGCACTGTGAAGCAAATATAATGTGCACCAGTAGGTCTCAGTGTGCAGTCAGAAAAAATCCTCCTCAGTAATAATGGATGTGAGCACAGTGCTGTGTGAAGCTGACCTCAGGTAACCTCCTGATGTCCACAGTATAGGGATATAATGCCCTGTAGTGACCTCAGTGGCACTGTCGCAAATAGTACTTGTAAACACTGTGCTAAAGTATGGTGGTGGGCACCCTTGTCAGGTAAGCTTGGCACATAGATTGACACTGTATATGAAGAGGAGGTGGCTGTTTATAGTAGATAGGTGGCTGTGGTGGCTAAGTAGCAATATACTCCAGCACATAACTAACGGGACTACACTCAGTACTTAGTAGAGAGCACTGACCCTATCAATATTCAATAGAACGAGGCTCTAAGTGTCCATCGGGGCACTAGAAGCCTGTATATCAGCGCGAGCAGGACACCGCATCAACTCGCGGTATGAAACATGAAAGCGGAAGCAATTACAGTCCTGCGCGTGCACTGTGCTCACATCCATTATTACTGAGGAGGATTTTTTCTGACTGCACACTGAGACCTACTGGTGCACATTATATTTGCTTCACAGTGCACCAGTCACTACTAGTCACACAACTGTCATTCATGGTTTACGCACATATTGCCTAATGTGACTTGTAGATACAGTACCCCACGGAGTACACCCTACTTATTCACTTTCACAGAGGTCTATATTAGGATTTTTGTTCAGTTTCCTGTGTGATACTTGATACATACAGGACACATATACTATGTTGATCCCGAGCCCCATGGCTGTCAGTATCATGATCCTATGACCTCCAGTACGTCATTTTAATACCCATTATTTTATATACGTGTTGTATTAAATAAAGTTTATGTTTTAAATCATACACTTATCACCAGAGGGTGAACTCAAGTGCTACACTGGGCTCTTCTCTACCCTTTCTACCTATTCAGTGTATACCCAGAGCACCGTTCACCGTTCATTTTCTATGAGGCAGCAGCAGGGGCTCCCCTATTACCTTAGAAAATTTGTAAAAGTCATAGTTTTCGATAAAATACTGATAAATTTGAACAACTGTTGCCATCTTATCATCTTTTACATTAATTGCGGCCCATATCAAATACGCGTAACTTCTGTCGGGTTTTTGGAAAACGGGCTGCACTTGAACACTCATGGCGGGCGGCGGGTCTCTGGAGAATACTGTAACCGAAACTGGTCTTTATCTTACTTTAATATGAAAAGCCTAAATTGATACATTTTTGCAACCTCTTCCTTCAGTCTCAAGGCCAAGTTACAATAGCACACTGTGGTATATTTCTTAAACGAAACACCTGAAAGTCGACACATTACTGAAGCGCATGCGCATTACAATTCATGAATATCTGCCATCTGGCGGACAAGCGAAGAATTGCAACCTATTAAATCCGAACCATTCTCAATAAACGCATCAACCGCGCGTCAACCTCACATGACCCGCGCATGACCCGTGGCTGAGAACGCAAAATGAATGCGGCATGCTCCAGGTGAAGTGCGTCGCATTCCAGGAAAAAGCCAGGGAAAAACCGCCGGTGTGTTAGAATCAGATGAGCCGCAGAGTAAGAGTAAACAAGAGTAAAGAAGCAAAATCAGTCCACCCTATCCTACCTACTATATGTTCCCCTCTGCTATTTCGCAGTAGCAAAGCAAACCTGCAATTGAATTTAGATTATCACATGTTGTCTAAACAACATCAACCCTAAATTATGTTTCTTCATACTCAATCATTCAGTCATTAATAGGTGACCTACATGTACATCATGCAATCAACCTATACAAATCAGGATGGGGAAAAAACCCTGATCTATAATGATGATATGGTAATAGATGAAAGATTATTGTGCCCATTAAGACTTCATTTTGTTTTTATTTTTTAGATGTTTTGCCAATCACACAAAAACAAGTGTGAAAAAAGCTACTTGTCTTGACAGTTATTGAAATGTAATAATACATTGAATGCCTTCATCTAATCAACCCAAACTTCTAAACCACACCTGCATCGAAGGACTTCCAGTAGTAATGCTGTGTTCAGTCTTTATTTGATGAACACAGAACAGGATGTGGTTGTTCTTAAGGTCAGTACCATCATGTAAGAAACTCTGCAAGATACAGAAACAACTAAAGCAAATTCACAACAAAGGCCCAATGGTGTGAAGCTGTGTGGAGGAGGAATAGCAATAAACTGTCAAGAAGGTACTCTGGGAATGTGGGTGATGAAAGCGCTGCTTCCCATTGATTTCTACATCAATCTTTTCTAAGAGTATTCACTCGATTACCTTCACACAGCAGTGACTGGGATGGAAACCCATGTGATCATACGGACTTTGGCAGAGACAGGTTTTCCTTAAGTCTACGTAAATAGAATAGTATGAGACATGTTTAATAGCAGTGAACACATGCATAACAAATTTTCACTTAGTGGCTAGAAAATAAGAACCCTCCCAAAGTTGACTGTTACTGGAAGAGCAAATACTTATTTTAGGCCACATGTTAAGCAGTTTCAGTAAATTGTTGCATCTTTTACCTGCCTACAGATCTTTAAATAACAGAATTCAGGTGCAACACATAATTTGCTCTTTGAAAGGAAATGCAAAATAAATTCCAATTGTAATACAAAACCACTGTAAATTGGCCTAGTACTGTATGATGCAAGTAAGAAGGTGGTTTGTTGAGAGAGACCATATGTCTTAAGGATTTCAGGGCGGGACCATAACAACAGAATCTCCAAAGTTAATATTCACTTAAAGGGGCAGTCCTTCCTAGGATGAAAGTGAATCAAATGCAGTGGCAATAGATTAAAACAGTAGCTGATTGACCAATGTAATTTTTTTTTACAAGATACTGATAAATAGATGTTTTACAATTAGGATGATAATAACATGTTTAGTATAAAGAAGCTGATAACATTGATAAGTTGTTTATTTTGCCCACTGTATGGGACACAAAGAACCAAATTAAGTAAGTGGTTTTAGGCCATAAAACACCTTGCAATTCAACAGGACATCTTACAGCCCATTAGAGTGAGTGGGTGTTAAGGGGACTTATTTGGTTATCAAATATGGTGTTATTAACAAAAATAAGATATATCACATATGTCTCCTACCTCCATAGACAAAAGAAAAAAGGGGGAAAAAGTTGTCGTACAATATTTTAATATTTGGCAGAATGTTATATATTGTGCTGTAAATGTTAATATATTGTTTATATATTGTGCTGTAAATGTTAATATTTGGCTGAATATGTGGTAATAGGGCACATGCGTCAAGTGCCGGTCAGGGTTAACTTATCATACCCGTTCCAGCATTAACTTCCACTGACTTGATTGGGAGTTAATGCTGGAAAATGTGTGATAACCCGTAGCAGCGCTTGATGCATGAGCCCCATAATGAGATATGAATGCATGCCAAATTAAAACTGTTGCTTCCATTTTTTCTAGCAATCGTATTTCCATTTTTTTTAAATATGCTTTAACTTTGACTCATTTTGTTTTCTTAGAAGTGGGTGCATGAGGAATGTTTTAATCTTCCTTCTCCCTCAGGAGGCAGTTTCTTGGACACAATGTGTTTCAGATTCCCTAAAACTCGTGGAACATTAAAAGATGTTGCTGTATATTTTCATGAGGGCGATTGCTAAGTTGCTGAATGATTCAACACACAACATAGCAATGTGTCATTGAACTTGCTAAGAATTCACACCTGGGCTTAATATGCTTTATTGCATGTTGTTATTCCAACTATATTATGCTTCCACCAAGGCTCAAACTTGCTATTCTTTCATTCATGGCTCAGAAGCACTGATACCTAGAACTTTGTTTCTTTTTTTCACTACTTACCAATTAGATTGTGAGCTCTTCGGGGCAGGGACTCCTTTTCCTATGTGTCACTTTTATGTCTGAAGCACTTCTTCCCATTAGGTGTTATTTGTATTACTTGTCATTTATATGATTGTCACGTGTATTACTGCTGTGAAGCGCTATGTACATTAATTGCGCTATATAAATAAAGATATACATACATAAAGCAAAGGGTCACTGCCCAAAACATTTAGGCGAGTCCCTAGATAGTACAGTAAATTGATTGTATTACAAAAGAGTAAAGATTGTTTTCTGTATGCACTATCTTTGATGCAGTACCTCTGTAGTCAGTGAGAGGAAAGTGGCTAATTTGCCAGTATATGTGTGACCTACAATAAGCCAGTATATGTGTGATCTGCAATATACTGTACCAGGCTATGTGTGATCTGCAATATACTGTACCAGGATATGTGTGGCATGCTATAAGGCAGGATTTGTGCAGCTTGCAATAACCCAGGACATGTGGAGCTTCTAGTAAGCCGGTGCTCGAAGCAAAAATGTTTTAGATTCCTCTCACATTATTGCTAAATGAACCCAGAGATCAAGGTCCCAAACAAGCCTGAATAGGGGAGGAGCATCTTTGTCAGAGTAGTCTGATGTGCTATAGCAATACCTGGAAGGAGAGTACTGTGATTCATCTTATGACAGGGACTAAATGGAATCAACCCAATGAGAAATTGGTCACCCAGAGACACTTTCCCAGATGTATCACTTATTTTCACAAAGACGTCAAAAGTTGGGGGAAATTATTGAAGGTGGACGCTGCAATCACCCATATTGCAGGAAAGACTACATTACCAGTGCAAGATGCAGTGGCATTTTGTGACACATTAGATTGAAGGATGGAGTGTCCTGAAGAAATCCTTTCTGGCAGCGGGCCTCACTTGTAAGCCTATAGCAATAGCCTCATTTTTCAGAGCCATAAGAATGTTGCTAGGCAATCTGGAAGAGGTTTTGGAAAGCAGTGTAAAGAGAACATCAATTCTATCTGCATTATCAGAAATTAAGAGGGCGACCGACCTATATAGCAGAAGCATCTCCGGGCGTAGTGCGCCTCTCTGCAAGTAGCATGGCCCTGTCAGTGGCAGCAAGAAGAGCACTGTTTGACTTGCAAGAACAACTTGTTCTCTTCCCTACAAAGACATTTTTGATTTTTGTTTGCAAGAAAACTAGACCGCAAAATAGCTACTATACCAGGGCGAAAATGCCTTTTGTCAACAGGATAGAAGAAAGCGAAAATTCTTTATGCCCCAGGAAGACAGAATGCCTTATAAAGAAGCAAAATCCTACCAACCTGTAAGGCCTTTGGCTGAACAACAAATATCAAGCGTGGGACAAAGTAGCCTTTTTTGTGGCCCTAATGAGTAGGATTTTTTAGGAGAGGCAAGTTTGCATTAATTGAGGCAAGCCCTGCAATATGTGGTCAGAGGGAGAGTACCGCGATTCGCTACTATTTGGGCACAACCCATAAAGGACAACTGAAATTTGTACAAGAGCCTCAACAAAATCAGGTTCGGAGATCGTGAAATCCAATTGCCTCCGAGAAGCAAAAGCCTTGAACAACATAATTCAAGAAGTTAAGCCAAAGATTGGTTATTTTTAATAGATTAAAAAGATGCATACCTGCATATACCAAGTGCGCAAGAGCACCAAAAATATTTGAGATTTGCGGTAAGTGGAAGGCATTACAAATATACCACATTCCGTTCCGTTTGGTGATCTCTCCCAGAATCTTCACCAAGGTGTCGGTTCAGAAAAAAGAAGAAATTCCGATCTAGCCTTATCTAGATGAGTGGTTGATAAATCTCAGAAAATATATTCTGATACAGCATTTTCAGAAAGTGATTGTATTCCTGGAGTACCATGTATGGATAATAAACTCCAATAAGAGTTACTTAATTTTATCTCAGTCCCTAATGTTCCTGGGAGTCATATTCCAAATGGAACAAGGAAGGGTCTGTCAAGCCCAAAGCACAAAGCTAAGAATGTCAGGTCTCGGTAATAGTCCACATGACCTTTGAGGGAAAATTCTCTTTAATGCTAAACATTACAGAGTAGGCCAGACTCCACATACGGCCATTCCAGAGAAATTTGCTGGATAAATGGAACAAAGATCCAAGATCCTTACACCAAAGGATGTCTCTATCCTCAAAGTGGGATTTAAAATGATGGGAGAATCGGCAGAAAATAGAGAACACATTTTCTACATAGGAAGAAATCTGTTAACTGCAAACCCAGATGCCAGCAAATCTGCTTGGGGAGCACAGAAGGGAATTCAGTGGTACAAGGAACCTCTCAAAATATATGCTAGAGTTACATGCGTTTAATTTTTTTTTTTAAAAGAGAACCTCTGTTCTTTCAAGGCCAAGTTCAAGGCATAAATATAAGGAT
Organism: Ascaphus truei; assembly: GCF_040206685.1. Taxonomy (NCBI): domain Eukaryota; kingdom Metazoa; phylum Chordata; class Amphibia; order Anura; family Ascaphidae; genus Ascaphus; species Ascaphus truei. Next base: position 323,997,511 of record NC_134484.1, read on the forward strand.
AGCATCCGACAACCGCACGGTAGTAAAATATGTTGTGAGGCAAGGGGAAACCCAGAAGCGCACAGCTTCTAGCTCTCGAAGTATCAATTCTTTCTTGGGCTAAATGCCATCTCATTTGTTTTTTGGCAGGTCACAATCCCGGACCCCACACTACAATGGCCGATGATCTAAGCCAAACTATCATCCAGCCAGGAGAATGGGAACTGGACTTCAGGGAGGACAACCCCAAATAGATCTGATGGCAATAAATCAAAGCAAGAAGGGGGGACATTTCTGATCAAAGTACTCCCACCATCTCGCCAGCCAAGTTCCGTTGGAACTTTGATCTAACATGTATTTTCCTATCGATACCTCTCGTAGCGAAAATAATAAGAAAGATAAGAGACAAGGTTGTAGCAATAATATCGTACCTTCCGGCCAAGGATGATATGGTTTCCCTATCTGGTGAGTTTGGAACTGATCTACCTTGGCATCTCCCACTGTCTCAGAAACTTCTGAAACAAGGACCAGTACAGCACTCAGAACCAAAGAAATTGGCCCAAGCAGCAAGGCAGAAAATAGTCAACCTCATCTATTTATTGTGTCTGGAGCTGTTTTCAGGAATGAGGTAGGAATATGAGCATTGGCTGTTTCAATCCTTCCTCTGTCGCCTTGTGTCATGTATGGCACACCTGTGAGCACGTGACCTGCATATGGGACACAGGTTAATACACAGCTCTCTAGCTGGACCACTTTTCACCTTTGCAAAGGTCCCTCAAATGAACAATCTCCCCTCAATCCGTCCCCATCCTCCATCTGTCATCAACAGCACACTTGTGAGCACGTTACTTAGATATGCAACCAGGGTTAATACACATGGCTACTCTAGCCAACGCATCTTTCTCCTCCGCAAGGTACTTTCAATGAGTTAATATTAACCCCTTACTCAATCACAATCATATCTCTCCACTGCCACCACCAAAGAAATATCAAATAAAATTGCAGTGTCTCAGGTCCATGTTTATTATTGAAAAACTATTCACTTAACACACAAAAATCGTAGCAAAATTTGTCCGAAAATGTAAATACTCTCTCCAGAGCGTGCATTCAGAGCCCCAAAGCATTATTTATTAAAGATTGTTTTACTATGTACAGTATATAAAAATACAGTGCTTTAGATTACAGAAAAACATATTATTACAAGAACATACAATTACAATAAATGCAGAACAGTCTTAAAATAAAAGGATAAAACATACATAGAAAGTTCTATACTTCACCACATCATAGGCTTTTCCCAGAGAGGTCAGTGGTGTATGAAAGATGAGAACGCATGTGTCTGATCCCAAATCACAACTCTTGTTGAATTCTGATTGTCATACTGTATTATCTGGGTGAGACTTTTGTACCGTATCTCCCCATTGAAATAACATAAGACCCACCCCTGTCGTAGATCATCTTTACTGATATTTTTATGACTTAGGAGAGAAAAAAAACAATTTTTACGTTTTAAAATCTGCCTAAATATATGAGACCTCATATCTTAATTTCTCTAATACTTAGACACTTAGATATGAGTCATATCAATAGATTAAGGTGAGTTTGCTGAATGTAACGAGACTCATTTTGACAGATGCCCTGAGTTTGAGCGACAAATGGATATCTGTCCCTTATCACCTCCTATACTGTATATGAAGGATTTTGCCTCTTTTGATTTGTTTCATTGTAACATTTACAAATATCTATCTGGTATACTTCAGAATAGATGTCATCCACATTTTTAATAAAGTCCTCCAACTAAGTGGTCACCTGTTAGTCACCCCTATATGTGATGCACAAGTGACAGTATTGTTTGTAGCAATTACATCTGCAAGAAGAGTGAAAGAATTGCAGTCTCTCTCGGGCAAAGAACGTTCTCTAGTTTTTCAGCAGGACAAAGCAGCCCTAAGACCTGTATCATATTTCCTTCCAAAAGTTGTGTCCTCATTTCACCTCAATTAAGAGAACAATTATCATTCTGCCAAATCCTGCAAATTCTAATGAGGTGAAACTATATAACTTAAATGTAGTAAGGTGTTTGAAGGTAAACGTAATCAAATTCAAAATACAGAAAATCATTGGATTATTATAATCAGAAGGTCCTAGAAGAGGACAGCAAGCCTCAAGGGTAACCATATCATGATGGATTACTTCCTGTATCAAACTTACCTAAAACGTTAAAGGCAAACAGGTCCCGTAGGGGATAAAGGCAAATTTGACCATGGCAGTTTCTACCTCATGGGTATCAAAGCCCAAGCATCTCCCAGGCAAATATAGATAGTTGCAGTCTGGTCCTCGTTCACACCTTTGTGAAATACCACAAGCTGGACGTGCAAGCTCAGCTGCACAAGTTTTGGCAGGAAAGTTCTGCAAGCAATTATAGAGTTAATGAACCACAAAAAAATGGTATATTCTTGTCCTCTTGTTTTCCCTGTACTCGGTGAGCTTTGGTATATCCCAATTAGTACCCACTGCCATGTGGGGAAGAGGAAAATAGAAGATGTATTCAGTTTACCGTCATTTTCTTTCCCTGTACTCCACTAATGACAGTGGGTACATCATACCCTCCCTGGAATATATCAGCTATGTTTATAGCTACAGGAGAAACCGAAGACTGCCCCTGCAGGAAAAGGGAGGGGATTATACACCAGGTTCCTGCAGAATAGTTTTCTTGTCCTAATTATTCTGAGGGAGCAGCTAATTCCGATTAGTAACTACTGCCATTAGTGGAGTACAGGAAAATGAAATGACGGTAAGATGAATACATTTTCTTTTTTTCCTTTCATATATTCTCTGTTCTCCAATCCACAGCATCTGTTTTCCTTCTTCAACTCAACTTCTCTTCCCAACAACACCAGTTCGATTCTCTGCCTTTACATCTCAAGTCTTTGCTACCTACTTTAAAGAAAAGATTGATACTATCCGTAATTACATTTCCTTCTTACAGGTTCACCACCAATACTTACTTGTCCTCTCCCTGCCTGAGACTGACTGAGAACAAAGTTTCCTATCTTCTCTATTCTTTACCACCAATAACCTTTCCCCTATTCCTTCTCCCCTCTTCTGCTCTTTCTCTTCCAAGATAACTTCCACCAACAAACCACCAATTTAACCTCAACTTTTAAACATACTTACATCACACCCATACTAAATAAGCTTCTCATGATCAAGCCTCCCCTTCCAACTATCCCCCAGTCTCCCTTCTCCATTTTGACTCTAAAGGAATTAGATGACTTGCATATAACCGCATTCCAGAGTTCCTTTCTTCCAAATCCATTCTTTTTTTTATACTCCGTGTATTTGAATTTTGCAACAGAATATACAAATAATAAGAGAGTATATACATATATAACAAATTACATCAAAATTATATACATAAAATATATTGATAACATGTTAAAAACAAAAAAATGGGGACACAGAGCATCAGTTTTAGTCTGTCTTCTCCAACTCCAGTGGACGTCAATCATAGGGGTGACCAAGAGGTGGTAACCTTGATGTGCTTAGGATGGAGGCCTGGGTCATTCAGATAAGTGAGGATAGTGAATTAAGACCTGGGATGGCTGTGTAGGAAAACCATGGTTCCTAAACCTTCTGAAATTTTGTTAGAGAGTAATGATCATTTATCAGACAGGTAAGTTTTTCCATGTTACAGAGATACCAAATGTTATTTTTAATTTTGGGAAGTGTCAGAAGATCTTTCTGCTTCTAGAGGGCTGCTATCTCAATTTTCATGGCAGTGACTATATTTGTAATAAGTGTATTTCCGGCTCTGGACAGGAACAACCAAGGATCTAGTGGGACTGCAATTTGTAAAATTCTTTGGAGCCAGTCTTTAATCTTCTTCCAGAGGTCTTTTATTTTTGGACAAGACCACCACATACAGTATGTATAAATGAGGCATTTGCACCGCAGCCCTGGGGACAAGTAGAAGGGTAGCCAGGGACAAACCTGGATATCCTCAAGGGTGTTAGGTACCACCTCATGAGGACCTAATAGGAATGTTCTTTTCTAGTGGTGCAGATGGAGCACTTCGAAACAGCCTCCCATATCTCCTCCCAGTGCTCTGCATCCAAGACCTTATCCAAGTCTGACTCCCACTGGGCCATATATTTAAGTTTCCCATTTTTGTTAACTGGGGGGTTAAGTAGGTGGGGGTATATTTGATAGACCAATTTTTTCTGGCCTGAATGACCCAGGCATAGGGATTCAAAATGTGTGCGTGGAGGAGCGGGGGTTCTACTGCCACTGTATGCCCTTAGTTGTAGAAATCGGAAAAAGTCACTATTCAGGATTCTCTTTTCTAAATGTAATTTTTCAAAGAGGATCGTTTTTTTAAATCAAAATATATCAAGGATTCTTTCTACTCCACCGAGAGGAAGCTATATCTGTGAAACCCGGGAGAAACTCTGGTTTGCCTCATAGCGTGTTCATACTGGATACGTTTAGTAATCCTAGGCCTCTTCTTATTCCATATAAATTTAATAATGTGGGATTGGAGATCATTTAGTTCCTTCAATTTTAGGGCCTCATGCTATAAACAGCGATAAGCCTCTTATCGCCAGCTTATCGCCAAAAAAGCCTACAGCGATTCAGTAAACCCTGATAAGTCGGTAATAAGAGCAAAAATCATATGTTTTTTTTGCAGAGAAAAAAAAATCGCCAAACGCGCGGCGATAAGACATTTATCGCCAGTTTCTCAAACTCGCTCAATTCTAGTAGCCCCGATCAGCTTATCGAGGCTGATCGTCGCTCTAGAATTGAGATTTCCTCTCCAAATCGCCTCGCCACGAAAAGTTGGCAAGAAGGTGGTGAGAAACTGCCGATAAGTGGCAAGGCGGGACTTAGAAAAAAAATGCATTTTTTGTAAACATATGTTTTAAGCATGGAGTCTATGGAGCTGAGACATATTACTTTGTATTTTTGATTCCGTAGTCTTTAAAATAACGATTTGTAATAAATATAAGCGTTTACCTTAGGACCTAATAGTGTCACCGCATATGTTATTTATGTGTTAAGATATGACTTGTTGATGTTATGATTATATACGGGGTACATGAATGTTTCAGTTCAGCGGGGTCGCAGGATAGTGCAATCGTAACCTCTTAAAGGTACAGTTCAGACAATATCAAACATGTTTGTAAAGAAAAATACATACTTTTTGTGCTCTGACAAGTGTTTGTGCCAATAAAAATAAGCATGCCATACATTTTGAATGTAATTGGACAATATTTATAATGTATAAAGAATTATCAAAGTTACATCCCCTTCCTCTTCTGATTAGTTTGTCCTTTTTATCCCCAGCCTCTCTCTAGCAGGGTACCAATTGTATCTTGTAACTGGACAGTCATATTATCTACATGGACTAAATGTCCCACAATGCTTTGCAGTAAAATATTTTAATAACCCGAACAATTGAACGAGTACATGAGAATTTGTAGATCTGCAACATTTTTAATCAATGTGTGAACTTAGTATTGATGCACATATGTAAAGTATTTAAAATTGATTTTAATTTTTCAACACGTCACTTTGAGCAGCACCTTTAACATATAATTTTAATTCTGTGACAGTGTTGACATATGTTGTCACAGGTTACATACATGTAAACCTTTAACCATTGTAACCTATTCAATACATGTTAGATTGTGTCAAAAATGTGCAATGTTTTTAGTACTATGATGAATAGGCATATTTTTGTTTTTTTTCCAAGATTCCTTCATATGTAAATTTTTATTTATTTACAAAATTAATATTTCTGTTTTGTGTGTGAATTTAAAGCAGCAGTTGAAATAATATATTACATGTGTTTTTTTTTAAACATGAGTTCTGTACTAAATGAAAATACTTTTAGCATTTAATTTTTTTTATTTACATAAATTTGGAATGTTTCTAATGTAAGAAGCATTTACAAAGTGACAGCCCCCTTCGCCTTCTGATAGGCCCTGGCTCTTGAGCCCCGCCCTCTCTCTAGCAGTGCAGAAATTGTATCTAGTAACTGCCCACACAATCAGATTCCAGGACTACATTGCCCACAATGTTGTGCAATAAGTAAATGCACTTAATGCTTAGCTAATCATTTGTCATTGTGCAGATTGTATTGATGCACATATTAAATTGAAAAAACAAATGTTGTTTCTTTTAAAAATGTTAACTTGAAATGCAGCTTTAGGCTAAGGCCCCGCTCCCTCAGTCAGCGCGCCTGCACTGCAGACAGGCGGGGCGCTGACAGACACAGACCGCGATATGCGGTCTGTAGGGAGCCGGGCGCCGGAGCGGGAGGGGGGCGGGAGTGGGAGGGAGAGGGGCGGGAGTGGGAGGGAGGGGGGAGGGAGGGGAGCTTTATCTGATCATGGTGCCGTCCACCCCCCCACACACATACACACATACACATACACACACACATATACATACTGTATACATATACACATACACACACATACATACACACACACATACATACACACATACATACACACTCACACACTTTAACCCGCAGCTCCTTCCCTGCTCCCTGCCCAAGGTGCCTCCCATCTAGCTCCTTCCCTCCCCTCTTCCCCATTGGCTCTCTCTCTCTCACACTCTCTCTCACACACACACTCTCTCTCACACACACTCTCTCTCTCACACACACTCTCTCTCTCACACATTCTCTCTCTCACATACTCTCTCTCTCACACACTCTCTCTCACACACTCTCTCACACTCACACTCTCTCACACTCACACACTCTCTCACACTCTCTCACATTCTCTCTCACACACTCTCTCTCTCTCTCTCTCACACACTCTCTCTCTCACACACTCTCTCTCTCACACTCTCTCTCTCTCTCTCTCTCTCTCTCTCACACACTGTCTCTCTCACACACTCTCTCACACTAACACACTTTCTCACACTCACACACTCTCTCACACTCTCTCTCTCACACACTCTCACACTCTCTCACACACACGCTCTCTCACACACTCTCTCTCACACACTCTCTCTCACACACTCTCTCACACTCTCTCTCACACACACACTCTCTCTCACATACACTCTCTCTCTCACACACTCTCTCTCATACACTCTCTCTCACACTCCCTTTCTCACACTCTCTCTCACACACTCTCTCTCTCACACACTCTTTCTCACATTCTCTCACACACTCTCTCACACACACTCTCTCTCACATACACACTCTCTCTCACACTCCCTCTCTCACACTCTCTCTCACACTCTCTCTCACACACTCTCTCTCACACACTCTTTATCTCACACTCTCTCTCTCACACACACCATGGGGGTGCCAAATCGGACCAGGGGGGCCAAATCGGACCATGGGGGCAAATCGGACTGTGGAGTGCCAAATCGGACCAGAGGGGTGCCAAATCGGACCATGGGGGCCAAATCAGATCATGGGGGTGCCAAATTGGACCAGGGGGGCCAAATCGGACCAGGGGGGGGCAAATCCGACCATGGGGGGCAAATCAGACCAGGAGGGTGCCAAATCGGACCAGGGGGGCAATTCGGACCAGAGGGTGCCAAATCAAACCGTGAGGGGTGGAAATTTGGACCAGGGGGTGCCAAATTGGACCATGGAGGCAAATTGGACCGAAGGGCAAATCAGACCAGGGGAGGCAAAATCAGACTAGGGGGTGCCAAATCAGACCATGGGGGCGCCAAATCAGACCATGGGGGCAAATCAGACCAGGGGGGGCCAAATCAGACCGGGGGGTGCCAAATCAGACCAGGGGGGGGCAGAACAGACCAGGGGGGCAAATTAGACCAGGGTGGTGCCAAATTGGACCAGGGGGGGGAATCGGACCAGGGGGAGCCAAATCAGACCAGGGGGTGCCAAATCAGACCATGGGGGGCAAATCACACCAGGGGGTTCCAAATAAGACCAGGGGGGGAAAATCTGACAGGGGGGGCCACTTCAGACCAGGGGTGCCAAATCGGACCATGGGGCAAATCCTATGTTGGCAGCCCTGACTGCCCACGCCCCCCCTAAATAATCCTGCGCCCCCCAGGGGGCCCCAGTTTGCGCACCGCTCAGAGGTTTCTCCCGCGACACACCTACACACTGCAGCCGACACACTAACGTGTCACGACACACCGTTTGGAAAGCTCTGCTTTAGAGGTTAACGCAGAAAGTAGACATATGCTTATAGATCATTGCAATGTTAACAATTGAACATTGTAATATGTGTTACAAAATACTGCTCCGCTTTATCTAGCTCTGAGCGTATTTCATGGCAGCCATCATTCTGTCTGCGCGCAAGCTCTGTTGCGCGTGCACGTGACCTCGGCATATTAATGCAGCTTCTCATAGTGACGAGTGAGCATCATCACATAACCACATAGCCACTTCACATGATGACGCTGCATCAATATTATTACATGCTGAATTGTAAGCAATCGATAGTAGGTGAACTGATCTATCTATAATGTAGATAATCACTTGTCAGTATTCTCATAGTATTGATGCACATATATGTCATTTATAAAAAAAATATTTCTCACATGGATTATTACAATGCAGCTTCACACACACACACATATATATATGTTAAAAATGGTTATTGAGGCAAAAAGTGACACTGTGTGCTCATTTGCATGTCATTTCCCAGAATCCCTTGCTGCAGTGGAAGTGCTGTATGCTGGGTGATAATGGGGAAAGGCGGGGTTGCAGACCTGCCTAAGACATGCAGATGAGCATACAGTTATATTTGCATATATATATATATATATATATATATATATATATATATACTGCTGCGGCTCATCTGATTCTAACATATCGCCGTTTTTTCCCTGGCTTTTTCCTGGAATGCGACGCACTTCACCTGGAGCATGCCGCATTCATTTTGCGTTCTCAGCCACGGGTCATGCGCGGGTCATGCGCGGTTGACACGCGGTTGATGTGTTTATTGAGAATGGTTCGGATTTAATAGGTTGCAATTCTTCGCGTGTCCGCCAGATGGCAGATATTCATGAATTGTAATGCGCATGCGCTTCAGTAATGTGTCGACTTGCAGGTGTTTCATTTAAAAAAGATACCACAGTGTGCTATTGTAACTTGGCCTTGAGACTGAAGGAAGAGGTTTCAAAAATGTATCAATTTAGGCTTTTCATATTAAAGAAAGACAAAGACCAGTTTCGGTTACAGTATTCTCCAGAGACCCGCCGACCGCCATGAGTGTTCAAGTGCAGCCTGTTTTCCAAAAATCCGACAGAAGTTACGCGTATTTGATATGGGCCGCGATTAATGCAACAGATGATAAGATGGCAACAGTTGTTCAAATGTATCAGTATTTTATCGAAAACTATGACTTTTACAAATTTTCGCCAGCTCCTCATACGTGGAAGCGTGCAATAAGGAAAAGGTTATGTACACTGGCGACACACTTTATTTGAGCTCGGCTAGTCCCACGAATTCGGGTATACCCGGGTGTATTGAGGTTTGTGACTGTTTTCTGCCCGAGTGCATTGGGTTATTTTCCAGGCAGGGATTGAAGCATTTTATTCCCGCTGGCTGCAATACTGCACAGTATATATATATATACTGCATTACAATTCATGAATTTATGCCATCTGGTAGACACACGAAGCATTGCAGCCTATTAAATCCTAATCATTATAATTTAACAGATCAGCCGCCCGTCAGCCAGGCATGAACCCAGGCTGGGAAGGCAAACGCAACGGGGCTTGTCAGAGGTGAGGAGCGGCGCATTCCAGGTATCTGCCAGGTACATACTGGGTATTTGCTCGAATAAAGTGTGTCGGTGCAGTAGTGATCCCTGTTTTTATCGTATTGAGCCACAATTTGTTGGAGGGTATTTGTGTGTATTACCGGCTTTTTCCTGTATCTAGGATCATGCAGACGGCAAAAGGCGAAGGGTCGTGTTAAAACCAACTAAGAAACGACAGTCGCTGCCAAGCAATGCACCAGCACCGGTTTCCAATAACGGTCCCACCGTCAGTGACAACCCTTGCTGTTTATCCAGAAAGCCTGAGACGGATTTTGCGTGCAGTTTCGATCAAGCTTGCATGTACCTAAGCAATTTCCAGCCTCATCAGCTTACTACAGGTGGACTAGTCCCGCTGCACACTATCGACGTGGATGATCAAGAACCCTGGACTGGCAGTGGACCATCGCCGGCGCCAGCTGAATGGGAAATTCTATGGTGAGTATTGTTGCCGTATTATTTCCTGTGTTTTTTTTATTTTGACAATACAGTATCAATATCGGTGCGATTCAAAAGTCAAGCGATTCTCCTATAAGCAATATCATTGGCTGAGCGGCTTCTACAGTACTGTACTGCAGATACTGAACAATTGGTGGAACGCTAGGCGCATGCGCATTGGAACCTTCTTGAAACGCATATGTGTGTCATTACATCGACAATAGGCGCATGCGCATGTGAACAGGAGACGCCCCCCCGAGAAAATTATTGGTGGGACTGGCTGGGAACTTCTTTAGGGGGCTGACCATTACAGTAAAACTTTTCTTTTTGTTTTTCCTCAGAAAAGAAAACGGCTAATGGAGGGATTTCTATGGCTAATATCGCTTTGTGTAACAATGCCTGCACATTGCTGAATCGGATTTAAAAACCCACGTACCTTAGTCTACAGTTTAGTGGCCGTTGTTATTGATTAGGATAGAATACTGTACCTGAAACAGTATGCTGATGTTTTCCGTCCGTACAGTATACAATACTTTTTTATATACAGTATACTGTGTAATAAACCCGAAAAAATAAAAACTATGCATTTATTCTACATGTATTATAATACTGTACAGTACTGTATGTGTCTTCTATTTTTTTTAATACTCTTGTACTGAGCATGCCTACAGTATACAGTACAGTATGCATGGACAGTAGTGTACTTTCTAGAAACACTGTATTTTGTTACAGTAGCAAAGGAGCCAATGGAACAATGTAAAACAAATCAACATGTTCTTTTATTGGTGGAGTAAGTACAAAAACATTTATTTACAAATATTGTACAATGTAGAAACATTTTATGTGCACAGCAATTCAAAACATCAACAGGTGTATGGTTTACTGCTACAGTAGTGAAAACATTTATGTATAGAAAGTGAAAACATTTACAGTCAGACAGTATGGTTTACAGTCACATGTTTTAAAAACAAATTCTTTATTCATAAAATATACAAAACGCAACATCTCCTTTATTAAGGAACGGCAAGTCATATGCAGTGGGATGGTGTGCAAAACAGTCTGCACCAGTACAGTCCTCGAGGGCAGCAAACAGGCCTGGTTTCCAGGGTAACCTTTGAAAACCGTGCCTGTTTGCGGCCCTCAGGGACTGGAATTGTGCAGGTCCTGTGTGTGTGTATAGCAAGTTAAAACATTTCTGTATAAATACAAGGTAAAAAACACACAACAACATCTCCTTTATTTAAGTACAGCAGGTCAAAACATGTACAATACAGTTCAGCACAACAGTATGGTCTTACCTGTGATTAAAAAAAATCTTTATTCATAAAATACAGTATACAAAACGCAACATCTCCTTTATTAAAGAAATATATACAGTACAGTGGGATGGTGTGCAAAACAGTCAGTCAGGCCTGCACCACTACAGTCCTCGAGGGCAGCAAACAGGCCCGGTTTTCAGGACAACCTTGAAAACCATGCCTGTTTGCGGCCCTCAGGGACTGGAATTGTGCAGGTCCTGTGTGTGTGTGTACAGCAAGTTAAAATAGTAAGTTAAATACAGTACAGCAGGTCAAAACATCTCCTTTATTTAAGTTCAGCAGTTCAAAACATGTACAGCACAGTTCAGCACTACAGTATGGTCTTACAGTTCCCGTGATTAAACCAGAAAGTCCACCACATTGTCCGTCCATGGCCGATTCCTTGCATGGCGCAAAACGCCATTAATGCAGTCTCGAACGCCTTTCATTACAGGATCTGTAATTGGATAAAAGCGCTGCATTTCATCCAGAATGGTCTTTCTTAAATTGGCAAGAAGCGCCTTTTTTACGCAATTTCCTTCGTAGTTCACTCTGAAGGCCCAGTCGCAGTACAACGAGTAGGGAACATGGTGCTTAAAAAGTAACAAGGCATACTTGTGGGGTGCACCAGCACTCATCTGCTTCTCCCTGAGCGCTGGTGGCAGATCGCACAGGGTGATGTTGGGCACCGTATCGATGCGAGCGAATGTAGGTCTTCTGGGAGCGGGTGTGCTTGAGGTGATGGGCGATGGTAGGTTGTCTGGGAGGAAGCTTTTCTCTGGTTTTGGTCGCCGTGTTGTCTCCTGGCGTGGTCTTGAAGGTGTTGTCATGTCTTCCTCAACGGCATACATGTACACTACATCTTCTGGTGGAGGGGGTGCGCTTGGTGATGGAAGGGGGTCGATGCTCCCATTCATCACATCCATGTCACCCCCCTGCTCTGGCGTTGGGGAAAAAGGAGCATTAACACTGAGCAAATTATGTATACCCGCTATGTCAGCCTCTATCTTCTCCATCCGTCGATCCATCCGTTGATCCATATGTTGCATCCGTTGATTCATATCTAGCATCCGTTGATTCATATCTAGCATCCGTTGATCCATATGTATCATCCATTGATCCATATGTAGCATCCGTTGATCCACATTTAGCATGGTCTCCAGAAGCAAATCTATCTTTGCTAGCACAATAGAGTTCCCGGGGAGATCCACACTTATCCCATTCAGCATCCGGTCTAAGGAGCTGCTTCTTGTGAATGGCGTGTGGACATCTGGGTGGATGGGTGCAACAGAGGATGAGATGGGGGTTCCATGGAGAGAAGCGGCAGCGTCGTCGAAGAAGGGTGGAGGAGGTGACCTGTGGATATCCGGTAGAGGAAAAGCGGCAGCGTTGTCGAAGAGGGATGGAGAAAGTGACCTTTGGATTTCCGGGCGAGAAGCAGAGTCGTCTAAGAGCAAAGGAGAAAGTGACCCGTGGATTTCAGAGGCAGCGTCGTCGGATAGAACTGGAGAAGATGGCCTGTGGGTTTCCGGGAGGGCGGCGGCAGAGTCGTCGAAGCGTATGTGAGGAAGTGGTCTGTGGATTCGATGGGTTGGCTGCCATTCTGCGTCGAGAGTACATCACCGTATATCTTCTTGACATAATAAGGCTGACGTCTATGAAAACCCTTAGCCTTTGGGGTCAGCAGAAGGTTTTCTTTATTGGCCTTAGCCTGTCGCTTTTGCCTTGGCGTGGAAACGGCAACCGCCTTTCGCTTTTTCTGCTTGACAGGCACGGCAGAGGCGAGTGGGTTCCTGCATCCGTAGAATCGGGGTTGACCATGGAAGCAGATGGCATACAGAAATGCAGTATCTGGACAAGGTCAAGTTCAGATAAAGATCATCGAGTGGTGGGCTATGCAAAGTGTGTAACCTTTTATGCATGGCGGCGAGGTACAGGTGTTGAAAGTGGGCGTACTCTAATGTGAGTCATAACCGTATAAATACACCATCCATTCTGTGGATTCACTGCACATTGAATACACATCGACTAAACATCGAATATACATTCTTGTGTTTGTATTTCTTTCTACTCGCAGCAATGGCTGTTAAAAAGATTTCCAAGGATCTCAGCATGCAAATTAAGGAGACGTACACGAGAGGACACCGAATTTCTGCTATCCAACACTGGTTAGCTACTTCTGGCCTCGTTGTGCCAGCAACCACCGTGAGCTATCATGCACACGGAAAAAACAGAGAACGAAAAAGGGCACCAAGGGTAACTAATGCGTAAGTATATTTATAAAACTTCAAAAAAAATTTATATCAAAAAATGTACTGTACATCTACAGTACCGTATCTAATATTTTTGTTATTTCTGTTGATCTATATTACAACAGTATATATATATTTTGTATATTTATATTTATATTACAACAGTATATATATTTTGTATATTTATATTATAACAGTATATATATTTTGTATATTTATATTACAACAGTATATATATTTTGTATATTTATATTTATATTACAACAGTATATATATTTTGTATATTTATATTACAGCAGTATATAAATTTTGTATATTTATATTTATATTACAACAGTATATACATTTAGTATATTTATATTTATATTACAACAGTATATACATTTTGTATATTTATATTTATATTACAACAGTATATACATTTTGTATATTTATATTTATATTACATCAGTATATATATTTTGTATATTTATATTACAACAGTATATATATTTTGTATATTTATATTTATATTACAACAGTATATATATTTTGTATATTTATATTTATATTACAACAGTATATATATTTTGTATATTTATATTTATATTACAACAGTATATATATTTTTTATATTTATATTTATATTACAACAGTATATATATTTTTTATATTGCTGCATATTAATAGAACAATATATTGTATCCTGTTGATCTACTGTCTCTAATATTTTTACTTACCGGATTGTTTTTCTTTACATTGTAGGGAGACAACTCTTCTGGTGGACAAAATAAGTGAGAAGAATGATGAGAAGAGTGCATTAGGGGTCAAATACACTCTGCAGGAAAAACACAATCTCACTGTATCCGTGACTAGCATAAAGAAGATGAGACGCAGCATTGGATGGAAATATGGACGTGTGAGGTTAGTACTGGACAGTACAGGAGGTAAAAGTGTTGTTTAGGAAACTGTACTTTACCGCTAAAATTATTTATTCCTTGTCATTACAGAGTGTACCCCATGATAAGGGACGCAAACAAAATCAAAAGAGTGGTCCAGGCCCAGGCATGGATCGACAGTGGGGAAACTTTCCAGGATTGCATCTTCACTGACGAGTCTACTGTGTCACTGGAGAGATTTGCAACCTTGGCATTCCATAAAAAAGGCCGCATATCTTTGAAGCCGCGACCAAAACACCCCATAAAGCTGTATGTGTGGGGTGCCATCTCTAGGCGTGGACCAGGATGCAATGTCATCTTTGAAGGTAAAATATATCAAATATAATGTAGCCTTATGCACTGTACTTTACTAGTGTAGCCTTACTGTATGCACTGTACTGTACTATTCTGCAGTTTTTTGAGCACTTTTCTTTTCTTACTATAGGAATCATGAATAAAGCTTTCTTCCAAGACCCTGAGATAGTGCAATACATCACACGCGAGTTCCCGAATGGTCACTGCTTCTACCAGGACAACGACCCGAAGCACACCGCGTCAACAGCGCATATCCTTGAGCGCGGTATCAACTGGGTGAAGACGCCAGCGGAGTAAGTGCGGTAACCGTGTCTCATTTTTCCCCACTGTTTTTACTGTGTACTGTATCTCTTAAACTATTTGTCCTTTTTTTCCAATGACAGATTGCCAGACTTCAATCCGATCGAAATGGTCTGGCATCAGCTGAAGGACCATATCCGGAAAGTGGTGAAACCCTCCAAAAAGGACGAGTTGTTGAAAGGCATAATGAGTTTTTGGAACGATGTACTCACCGTGGAACGCTGCAATAAATATATAGACCATATTGCGACTGTGTTGCCCATTGTGATCGCGCGTAATGGGCAAGCATCAGGAAAGTAGTACTGTGCTGTAGTATTGTAAGTACAGTATGATACAGGTAAGTATGGCACAGATTTTTTCTTTCCCAATAGTCAGAGTATACAGTAGTTACAGTTTTTTCTTTACAAAGAGAGCAGCACCAGCCATCAGGTTACAGTACATAGTATTTAACAGTAGTCAGAGTATACAGTAGTTCCAGTATAGACTAGTTTGACAGTACTACAGTAACTGCCTACTAACTGCTCAATTTTTTTCTTTCCAGAGAAAGCAGCACCAGCCATGTACAGTAGTACTACACATCACACAATGCCATAATACAGTACGCACATAACTGCACTAATTTTTGGTTTTCTTGTTGTTTCAGGAAAAAAGGGTGGCCTGGGGGGAGGTGGGGTGTTGTGTCCAGTCTAATCTGTTTGTACAGTCAAATGTACAGTATATAAACAGCAGTAATGATGTACACAAAATCTCTCCTCTCTCAATGAACTACTGTACTGTACACAGAATGAGGAACAAGATAAAGACGGAAAAAATAATATTACAATATATATATATATATATATATATATATATATATATATATATTATACATTACAGTATATATTATTAAATAATATTCTTATAAATGTGAATTATTCATGTTTCCCCATGTTTTACAAATGTTTTCTAAATGTTTATCCAATTTCAATCTACCAGAAGAACTTAATAAAGACTGCATTATGTATTATTCATGATTATTTTTATATTTGTATTTTTTGTTTCCTGATAAAATAAAATAAATATTTTATACATTCCTGCTAATCATAATCATTGACAACCCCCCCCCACCCAGAGTACACCATTGAATAAGAATGAATGACAAAACAACATGAATCATTCAATGTTTTTTTTTTAACTCTCAATTCTCACAATGCTGTGCAAATCAGATTTACATTTCAAATTCGAGAAGGGATTTTCCAAAGCGTTACCGTAAACAAAGCCTAAAAGGGTTGGGGGGGGGGAGTTGTGCAGTAATCAGATAGCTCCCATCTCAAAGAGGATTACACGCAGGCGCAGTGAGGCTTTGTAGCTCGGCTATGGACGGATTAAGAACACAATGGCAAGATTCAGAAAATTAACGACTCTGTGGAGAGGGGGGGGTTGGGTGACTCATGCGCAGGAAGCAGCAAGCTCCCATCTCAAAGAGGATTAGAGTACACGCAGGCGCAGTGAGGCGATTGACGCTCGGCTATGGACGGATTAAAAACACAATGACTAACTCCAGAAAATTAATGACTCTGTGGAGGTGTCTGTCGAAAAGATTTTGTGTGTGCGTGGGGGAGGGATGAAGGATTAGTTGTGCAGCAGTTCAAAGAAATTACATACTGTAGAGTAGAGTACAGTAATTTCAAAAGGCAGTTTATCATAATAATTTGATCAATAAACCCCCAAATACAACCCCCAAATACAGTACATAAAAAGCACAGAAGTCAACCATGTGCAGGCAAACGCACAGATTGAATATCGTAATATGAGAGGGAGTGGCTCAGTGAGTAAAAGACAGAGTGGCACTGAGAGTTTGAAGCAGGGGAGTTCAAGATAGAAATGTATTTTTTATTCAATATTACATTATCAATGTTTTACTTCAAATAAGTACATATTAATTGCGTACAGGCAATAATGTAGATTTTTATACCTATTGTCATTCAATGAAACACTACCTCATGTCAACTTAACCAGTATGGTCCAATGACATGTCATTGTGTTATTTAAATTAACTTTAAATCACATAACACAATGTTTGTTGGTAGTAAATTGACCTAGTTTTGCCCTACATAATTTTTTATTTCTATGCCCCTTACATGCACTCTATGTAATATGTTAGTTTATTTTTTTATACCATATGTTATTTAAAAAATTGAAGTAAACATTTGACAGACATTAGTTGACTTGTTTGTCCATTGCAAATAGAATAAACATTTACTTCCAGTTACTATATGTATGACAGGACATACATTGATAATAGAATTGACAAGTGTACCATTACATTTGTTTCAAAATACACAATTTAGAAATGTATATGAATTTTCAGAAGAACAAAAAACAACAAATAAGTTCATGATTAGACCAAAAACTTTATTTTTGGCTTAACATTTGAGATCTAGTCATTGGCTTGTTGCCACATAAATTTGTACTTCTAGGACGCCCACTTGCTGTTCTCCCTGACATTATAGCAGATGGCTGTGGGAAGGGTGGTGTTTGTTGCATACTAATCAGTAGTTGTGGCAAGGGTGGTGTTGCTTGAATATTGGTTGGTGGCTATGGCAAGGGTGGTGTTGCTTGAATATTGGCCGGTGGCTCTGGCAAGGGTGGTGTTGCTTGAATATTGGTCAGTGGCTATGGCAAGGGTGGTGTTGCTTGAATATTGGTCAGTGGCTGTGCCAAGGGTGGTGTTGCTTGAATATTGGTCGGTAGGGACTTAGTGGCATTAGTTGATCGGCCTGTGGCAACAGTGCATTAGACATTTTGACAGTTGTCTTCATAGTGTGTGGTACCAAAAGTTTCTTCCATATAGACGATTGTGTGCACCAATATATTGGAACTAATTTTCTCTTCTGTGTTGTTGTTTTTTTACTTTTTGCTTTGTGTCTGCAATGAGTGTTTGTGGAGATGTTTCAATAATAGATTCCGGCGATGCTTCACTGACAGTTGGAGAAGATAATTGAAAGACTCTTTGGGGAGACGCTTCACTATATTTTTTGGGAGAATGTGCTACAGATGTCTCCGGTGAAAAGACAGCACAATCTAAGGATCCAACTTCTGATGAAGCAGGAAAGCGTACTTCTGAGGCAATTGCAGAGGCACAAATCTCATTTTGTTTAATGAAACTTGCAGCAATAGATTGCATAGAGTAATTGAGAATTTTTAATTCTGCTGTATTCTGTAGTAAGATTTCTTTTATATTTTTTATTTCAGCTACCATTCTTTCTTGAACACACATCAATTGTTGATGACGTGCGTTTTGGCTTTGCAATTAACAAACTTCAGATTACTCTATTGAGGCCAAATGCTCTTTGGTGGGCAGTATCACGATGTGCGCTAGCAGGTTGATGATAGCTTAATTCCGGACTCTCAACATCCGTAACAAAAGACATACACATTGAATCGTCAAGTCCTGAGATGTGTCCAGGAGATTGAACATCTGTTTGACAAAAATGTGGACAACATTAATTAATTAATTGATTGTCACATCTAAAATAGCGTTCACATCATTTGCTGTAACAATGCGTGTTGATTTCATTGTCAGTAAAACATTCAATTTTGACATATGAATGTAATGTCTCAAATACAATTGCGAATGACTAATTTAACAACATTGAAACTGTATCTATTGAGTGTGAATCTTAACAACATGGAATATTTGTGTTATAATGCATCAGAAGTAATTATGTTGATTGGACAACTCAATAACTACATTTATGTGACTGCAACAGCAACTTTTATTAACTAACTCTGACAATGTCAGTCACATTTGCAACTGTCTTATGGTCATATGAATGTGTAGTTGTGGCATATAAATTGATACATAATATTGTACAAACTTCATGGCCTCACCTTCCATTAATGGTGATGACACTTGGGATATAGGTGTTGCCACCTGTTGTCCAGACAGATGTTAATATTGTCAAGTATATTAACATAACATTATCTGTAGAGTACTTAAGACTATATAATGAATTCTACTCTTTGTATATGTGATAGTTTAACTGTGATCAGCAGCAGCTGTATATGCTACATATTACAAATGTTAGAAATTGAGACATATAATAATGTAACATACAATGTGAATACTACTACATACAGCTCAACCCCATTATAGCGTGATCCGCTACAACGCGGATCCGCATATAACACGTCGGAGTGTGGCTCCCGATTTAAAAACATCCAATGCTTTATTGCACACACACACACACACACACACACACACACACACACACACACACACACACACACACACACACACACACACACACACACACACACACACACACACACATTTGATATAATACACATGCAGGAATCGAACCCAGGACTTTCATATGCTAGTACCAATGCCCTACCTGCTAAGCCACAGGATTGCAGATATGTATGAAGGTGAGTCTACATGAACAGTATGTATTAAGTATTATTTTGTTCACATACACTATAAAATCATGTCATTAGAACACAATAAACAATCTGAAACACTAATGATATTGTGGTTTTAATTTTTATGAAACAACATTCCTATTTTCCCCGCTGCTAAGCTTATTAGATAACCACCGATTGTTGCCTTGTGGGCGCCCCACAGAGAGGTTTGTATGTATACAGATTCTACTGTACATTGGTGCGGAAGTAATGTCCTAGTTCTAAAGCCACTTTTGAATACAATTCTGGGATTTTAAGCAAGCTCTTGTTAAGCCTCCAATTAGCTCCTCTTTTGGGCAAGTCTAGGTGACTGAGATCAATTTCGATCAGGCATGATCTGACCAGGAGATATTATGCGTTTTGGATTTAGAAACATTATTTAGGAGGATGGCTGGGACAAACACGTAGTCAATCCTGGAGTAGGATAGATGGGGGGCTGAGTAGAAGGTGTAGTCCTTCACATTTGGGTTATCCTCTCGCGAGGCATCTACTAGATTTAAAGCCCTCAAACCTGATAGGAGAGACTTTTTGTCAGCGTTCCTTCAGTTGGTTGAGTCTCAGGAAATGGGGTCCAAGCGGTCTAGCCAGGGATTTATGGCCAGATTAAAGTCACCTCCAATTATTACGTTACCCTTGACCACATTTTTGAGTGTTTTAAAGAAACCATTCAGAAATTGAACGCTCCTTTCATTGGATGCATATATTTTTGCTAGTGTGAGAGTTTGACCAAACACTGATCTCACTAGTATTATAAATCTACCCTCTCTATCTTTTTTGATTACATTGGGAACAAATGGTGTGTTGGGTTGAAAAAAATCACCCCCCCTCTCTTTCTGACTAAGGTTGACGAGTGAAAATATTGCTGAAATTGTTTATTGAAATCATTTGGAAATGCTGAGTTTTTGAGATGTGTTTCCTGGATTAAGGCTACATCTCACATCATTCTTTTTTTTTTTTTCGTACAAATATTTTATTGAATTTTTCATCGAAAATTATTGCAAAGAGTATTCATAACATTATATAAAGCAGTCTTTATGGGCTCTGTCTGCCCTTTGTGCCCATTTGCATTTATTTCAAATAATTAAAACAACATAAAACAAAATACAAAGAAATAAAGATAAAGCGTAGGCAGTTGGTGGGGCGTGAGTGTGTGTTCCATCTCACTTCCTTCACCGATTGTTAGATCCTTTTTAGATTAGACTGATGACACTTCATCGTTCTTTTAAAGTCATAGAACGCCAACCTTCTTTTATTTGGGCTGCTAAAACCTTTAACATTTAATGATATTGTTTTTAAGACATGTGACTGAGATATATCTGTTGGGGAAAACTTCTGACATATTTTGAGAGCACTGAAAGGGACAGCCCAGGCTGGAGGGGAGAGAATATACCTGGAAGAACCCTGCAGAGAGGGTCTGTTAGAGGAATTAGGTGCAAGGGAAGACCACAAGGGGGAGACTAACAAAAACAAATCAAAAAGAGAGCAATGTGGGGCGTAAATTTCCCATTGCTCTGGTGCCCTTGAGGAACAAAAGGGTGTAACTTGGGGAAGAGGGTGTATCAAGGGACTTATGTGGAGGAGCACATTTATGCTACCCTTATGTAGGGGCAAAAAGACTTAGAGCCATGGAACTGCCGTCCCACGAGCTTCCAAGGCCCAGTGAACTGTAATTATAGGTAGTACTGCTGCGGCAGAGTTTATTCGAGCATTTGCCCGTTCTCTGCCGCAGCAGTAGCCTGGCGCGCGCCCGAGAGTGACGGGCGCGCGCCGAAGCAGCGGAAGAGCGCCCTCCGATCGGGGCGCTCTCCCTACCGCTGCCGGGTCCGCCGGGTCCCCCGGAACCCCCTGCCGCCGTCCCGCGATCGCGGGACACCAGGGCTCCCTCGGGGAGCCCCTGGACGCGCGTGCAGGGGGCGCACGCTCCCGAAGACGCGTGACCGCGCGTCTATGACGCGCGGCACGCCGAGGGGCGGCCACTAGCAAGCCGGGAGATTTCCCGGCTTGCGGTACCGACCACACTCGAATAAAGTGTGTCGGTACTGTATTACTGCACACATTACAACAGAATTCTGGAAACAATATAACTTTTTAGTAGTCCATAAAGGAACCGGAGTATCTCTGAAATCTGAAACATAAAACGTTTATCTTATATAGGTTAATATAACAAGACATCACTCCAGGAGTGATAGAAGAGAGAAAGTAGAGGCCCCCCACCTTCTTCGCATACCAGATCACCACAAAGATGGCGGAAGTCCCTCACTTCCCGTCTCATCAAGCGAAATGCATCCCTCCATCATATCAAAGATTCTTTGAATAGTGTGAGGCCCTGTTCTTGGGGAGCTTAATTAACTGTGGGGCGGAAGGAACTACTCGACACAGTGGAGAGGCGGCAATATAGTCCTCAAAGGAAGGAATGAGAAGCTCTGTCACATACAAGTTTGTCAGAGCCCTTCAGTGATTATTCTGACCTCGGGGCAGGCCGAATACAGTAGCTCTCAGATGAGAGAAACCACCTAGCGAGCAGTCCATGCTGCAGTTGAAAAATAGGTCCATGCAAAGTGCGAATGGAGGATCGGTGCCCCTAGGTCTGGCTACGGTCGGAATAAAGGAGGAGGGATTAGTTGGGCAGTGAGCGGTTCGGCCATCAGTGACTCTGTGGCTTGACTAGCTAAGCATGTTTAGTGGCCATGTTTCTGGTGAAAACTAGCATGAAAGCTTCCTTGGTATTGAAATAGAGGAAACAGAGGAACATCCCTCGGGGGTTCTGAGGTGGTGTGCGCAGGTGCAAAGCCCTGTGACAATGGTCTAGTTATAAGGCCTCTTCAGTTTGATTTGGTTTAGCCACTTAGATACTGCACCGACACACTTTATTCGAGCAAATACCCGGTATGTACCTGGCAGATACCTGGAATGCGCCACTCCTAACCTCTGACAAGCCCCGTTGCATTTGCCTTCCCAGCCTGGGTTCATGCCTGGCTGATGGGCGGCTGATCTGTTAAATGATAATGATTAGGATTTAATAGGCTGCAATGCTTCGTGTGTCTACCAGATGGCATAAATTCATGAATTGTAATGCAGTTTATATATATATACTGTGCAGTATTGCAGCCAGCGGGAATAAAATGCTTCAATCCCTGCTTGGAAAATACCTCAATGCACTCGGGCAGAAAACAGTCACAAACCTCAATACACCCGGGTATATCCGAATTCGTGGGACTAGCCAAGCTCGAATAAAGTGTGTCGCCAGTGTACAAACACCTCTGTGTCCACTATTGACTTGGGGACGCCTCTTATTCTGATATTATTTAGTCTTTTCCAATTCTCTTCTGTTTCCGGAATCCTTCTGTTTCTCTGGGACCTCGAGGACCTGTTTTTGGAGTGCTTCCAGTTTTTTCTCCATGTTTTGGGCTTTAATGGACTCATCAAGTTTATTGCATCAGTTCTCTGACCCATCTCTGGCCTAATCTCCAGGAGAGCACTTTTAAGTTCTGTTTGCAATAGAACCTTTAAGTCACCATAGAGGTCCCTCAGGTCATTTCCTTCCCACCTTGGAGATGGGGTCATCCTCTGAGTCCGAGTTCAACCCAGTTAGTTGCCCTGGCGTAGAGGCTTGCGCCATGGGTGGACCCTCCTTTTTACGAAAGTAGTCCCCAAGTTCATTTGCTTTTCTTTTTGGTAGTTTCTGAGTCATTAAGCCACTTTCTGGTAGCAAGCCATTGCTGAATTGGGGTTGGATCATGCAGTTAGTTGGGCTAAATATTGCTTATGGTTTGAGAATGCCACGGAAACCCTATGCTAGCCTGCCATTGCCGATGGCACCAGGCATGCGCCTCTTCATATGTTTTTTTTTTTTTCCACTTTGTTTTTATTGGCATTTTGTGCATACAAACATGGGATCAAATAATAATGATAATTGTCCATAGCATACACAGAACTGTTCAAGACATACTACACATAACAAAGACATGATGGGAAGACAACCTGACAAGACAACCACAGACCACGAATAACAAAGGAAAGAGGGGGGAAGGGTGGGGTGGGGGGTGAAGGAGGACCGGCAGAGATTAACCACCTTTGTCATGTGTGCTGGAGCTATCTATCCCAGCTACCAGTATTTGGCAGCAAATCACCTCTAAGAGAGATGCCGAAGTAGTACTATTGCAGCCTATTGATTTTTTTAATTTGAGCTCTTCTCATACTATTTAGCTCTGGGGGGTTCCCTATCGTCAGCCCATTGTCCCTGACTCCGGCCCACTCATCCAAGGAGAATTCACTTTCTGCTATCAAAGCCAGATTGTGGCTTCATTCACCCCCTGGATATCCGTCTGGGCCAGCCAGAGCGACCAAACTTTTTGGAATTTATCCCCCGAATCGTTAACTAAACTCGTTAACTTTTCCATTCGGCATATGAACCAAATTCTGTTCCTGATTTTATCTATAGAAGGAATTGCATTCTGGTTCCACAATGCCGCAGTCTCGCATCTCATAGCTGTAGCAAAGTGTGCTATCAGCTTGTTACCCGATCGCGATACATCGTTTGTTGGTTTGCCTAATAAGAATAACCACGGGTCCATCTGAATGTGAAGGCCCAAAAAGATCCTTTGCAGCCAATCTCGGATCTGGGTCCAGACAGGCACTATTTTCGGGCAAGACCACAGCATGTGAACCAAATCCCCCTGTTCCCCGCACTGCCTAGGGCAGAGCGGGGAAGAGCCTGGGATGAATGTAGCTAATCTAACTGGGGTGAGATACCAACGTAACAGTACCTTATATGAGTTCTCCTTTAATGTCGTGCAGATGGAGCTGCTAGCCGCGGCCTTAAATATTGCTGACCAGTCCTCGTCCTCTAACGTGTTCTGTAGGTTTGTTTCCCACTGCGTTATAAACCGGGGTTTGTCTGTCTGGTCAGTGTCCGTATTGACCACTCCTCTGTATAAAGCAGATATCAGTCCCCGCGTATCTGACCCTCACACGCAAAGCTGTTCGAAATGCGTTAATGGTTGTCTCACCGGGTGTGCGTTGTAATATGCCCGAACCTGGAGGTACCTAATAAATTCTGTGTTAGGTATGTCCGTTTCTGACTGTAATATCTCAAAGGATTTAATTCTGCCGCTACCCTCCAGGTCCTTCAGCCGTCTAATCCCCAAATTGCGCCATAGCGGGAAACTCTTGTTTGCTAAACCAGGAGCAAAGTCTGGATTACCGTATAGGGGAGCCATAATTGTGTGTTTAGAGGTTATCGAGCGATTACTTTTGGATGCCTCCCAGACCGAGAGTGAGTTAAGAACAGAGGACAGTGGAACGAGTATATCCTTCACCCGTATCCTCGGGTACCAGATTAGGTCACTGAGCTCAAGCGGGGCACACATCTCCCTCTCCAGCGCCACCCATCGCCTGAGCTCAGGGTCGCCATGCCATTGCGTGATTTGACACAATTGTGCCGCTTTGTAGTAGGATATAACGCTCGGAACTGCCAGACCCCCAGCCTCTTTAGGTTTCTGCATCAATTTGTTTTTGATACGTGGCTTTTTCCCATTCCAAATAAATTTTGAGATTGATTGTTGAAGCCCTTTAATGTCTGCACGCACCACGGCTATCGGAAGAGTTTGGAACAGATATAAAATGCGGGGGAGGATGTTCATCTTGACGCTATAAATTCTCCCCAACCATGAAATATCATATGCCGTCCAGTCATTTAACTCCTTTTTGAGAGTCTTCAACAAACTGGGATAATTAGCCTGATACAAAGCTCCTACTTTTTTTGTAATATGCACTCCTAAATATTTCATGGATGTGGGACGCCACTTAAACTCAAAGTTGAGTTCTATCAGCTTCTCCATCTCTCTAGGTATATTGAGACTTAATGCCTCTGATTTTGTCTGGTTAATTTTGAACCCATAGATTTGGGCAAAATGCTCTAGAAGCTCAAACAGGTTAGGTAATGAGATGAGCGGCTTGGTAAGAGTTAGAATAATGTCATCTGCGTACAAAGCCACTTTGTGTTCTTGGGAGTGGATTTTTACTCCAGAGATATCAGCGTTGCTCCGAATTTGTGCTGCAAGTGGCTCGATGCATAGGGCAAACAACAAGGGTGATAGCGGGCATCCCTGCCTCGTACCACTTTTAATTGGAAACAGCTCTGAGGGGAACCCTTGATGAACCACCTTTGCTGCTGGTGCTGTATATAATGCTTTTATTGCCCTTCGGAATATGCCACCGAACCCAAATGCCCCAAGCGTGGATTCCAAGTATGGCCAGTCAATCCTGTCAAAGGCTTTTTCCGCGTCTAGGCTTAAGGCCACACTTCGGATCTCGTTGGCTCCTATGAAATCTATTATATCTATAATGCGTCTAGTATTGTCGGCCGCTTGTCTATTTCTAACAAAGCCAACTTGATCCGGATGTATTAACCTTGGCAGGATGACACTTAATCGGTTGGCCAGTAATTTGGAATAGATTTTAACATCTGTATTAATCAATGATATTGGCCGATAACTTTGACAATTTGTGGGGTCTTTATCCCCTTTATGAATTACCGAGATTGACGCCTGGAGCATCTGTTCCGTGAAGGGTTCTCCTGCTAATACTCCATTAAACAACCGGAGCATGTGTGGAGCTAACACTCCAATAATTTTTTTATAATACAGATTGGAGAACCCATCCGGACCGGGGGCTTTTGATGTCTTTAAGTTTTTCACTACCGCTGTTAATTCCTCTCTCGTAAAGTCGCATTGTATTGCTTCTCTCTCTATCCTGGTTAATTGTGGCAGGGCTGCATCTACCAAGAATTTCTGCAGTTTACTGCTTGTCTTGGTATTATTACCTTCTCCCCATTGTACAACTGAGCATAAAACTTTGCAAACTCTTCCACAATGATTTTAGGATTAGAGGAGATCCGGCCCTCTGCTGTTTTAATAGAATGTATATTAAAATTTGGTTTCCGATTTCGAAGTCTGGTGGCTAGCATAGTGTCCGGTTTATTAGCTTTCTCATAGAACTTCCTCTGCGTCCAACTCATGTCTTTCTCGGCCCTGGAAGTCGGGAGGAGATTTAGCTCAATCCTAACATCCTTCAACTCCTGTAGTGTGTCATCTCTACCTGTTCGGTTATGTAGCGTAGAGAGCTCGTGTAACCTTTGATAAAGCTGGGTTAATTTGGCCTCCCTTCTCTTTTTTCTGCCAGCAGCAATGCCAATTAGCACCCCTCTAATCGTGGCCTTGTGAGCCTCCCAGAGCATGGTCTGGGACTTCACACTGCCCTCATTAATCTGAAAATAGTTTGAAATTGCAGCTTTGACTTGTTTCTGGATATCTGGGATTTTAATTATGGATTCGTTTAGTTTCCAGTTTGCTCCTAGTTTAACAGACCCAATTTGACTGCATCGCAGCTCTACCGATGCATGATCCGACCATGTAATGTCATGTATGTTTGTGTCGGCAATTTGTGGGACCATCCTACCGGATACAAAGAAGTGATCAATTCTGCTATAACTGTCGTGAGGGTGGGAATAAAAAGAATAACTATGGTCTCCATGATGTTGCTCCCTCCATATGTCCACAAGACCAAGTTGTTTTAAGCCTTTCAAAAGGGGGGTATTGCCCTCTCTCCGCGGGGTTTGTTGAGAGGTGGACCGATCAACTCTCGGGTCTATAACGGTATTGAAATCCCCTCCTAATATTATAAGTCCCTCTGACCACTGCTGTAGTTTCCTAAAGAATGTGTCAAAGAAGAGAGGTTGCCCTTCTCCAGGTGCATACACACAGGCCAAAGTTATTCTATTTTGCTTGAGGAGACCTACTAATACAATAAACCGACCCGCAGGGTCTCGCTTTATCCTCTCAACTTGGAAGGGGGTTTTGTTATGAAACAGTATAGCTACCCCTCTTTTTTTCTCTTCCCCTGAGGATAGGTACATTTGTCTATAGTGTGCGTCTAAGAATTTTGGGCTGTTCCTTGAGCTGAAATGAGTTTCCTGCAAGAAAACTACGTCTGCCCGCCTCCTTCTAAACTCTGAGAAGGCGACTCTCCTTTTGTTTGGGCTATTTAGTCCCTTGGCATTTTGAGATATGAAAGTTACCGCCATCCTTTATAGTGGTATGTGTATTGCAAAATGTTATAAATCTCGCGCTTACCCAGGTCCGGTATCTCCTGTGAGGTGCTTGAACTGCTTTGCTTGCTCCTATAGATCATCGTCAGTCTCTCACCTTCAGGGGCTGGTGTGGGGAAGGGGTAAAACATAAGGAAAAAACACGAATACAGAGAACACATAAAAACAACAAGAACCGTATTGGTCCAACTGGACCTCGGGTTCGTTGCCCGGAAGAGATTCTCTCTCTCTAGACCCCCCTCCCTCTTGGTCCAGTTCCATGGCTCTGCATCCCAGCCATGAATATCCGGGTCTTTGCCAGGGTAGCAGGTTGAGCCCACCTCCCTGGGGTCGACGCACATGCCTGCAGGTAGAGTGGCAACCCACCTCCCCCCGCCGGCATTAAAGGTAACCAAAACTTGGTTATTGTCCCATAATCTATCTTCAATTTTAACAATAACTATCTCTAATCTCTAGCCTTTAACTATCCCGCCCCTTAACCTCCCTAACTACCCCTATGAACTCTTATCTGATACCTTGTGTGATCCCCCCCTCCACCCCCCTCCCTACGAGATATAAAATCTTTATCCCGGGTCCCCCCCTTTTGATGCGAGAATCCACACTCTATGTGGGTCTCCATCATCTGTCTCTAACTTGCCCTCTGCCCCTCCGCTACTCCCACTATGCGCGCATATCTACCACTCTGCCGACCGTGCGCAACAGTCCTGGGTCGATCTCAGCTTGTGCCGCAACTTGTGGCTCTCCCCGGTGGCGGAATTCACGTACCCCCGCCAGGGAGGACCTGTTCACTTCCGGGTCCCCGGGATCGTCAGGTCATCCATCCGGCTTCTGCTGTATCCGGTCTGTGCTTCTCAACTCTCGCTCTCGCGAGCTCCGGTGCAGTGGCGTCATCGAGCTGGGCGAGGCGGTCGTGTTTGGAGGCAGCTCCTCGCGGGAAGAAGGCAAGTCTATGGGCATGTCTCTGGGCGGATCTCACCTATGGATCATTCTCTCCCGCCGAAACCTCGTCCGCCATTGAAATCCTCGCGCCTTGATTGTATCTTCAACTTCAGGTAAGTTTGAAATCACCATTTTAGGGTCGAAAACGTGGCCGAAGATCTCTGGCCAAATTCCACCGTCTGGATCTCCTTTTCTTGCCCTCCTTTCACCTGTGCTGGTAACATTTTTAGTATTGATGGGCAACTGTTTTTTAGTGGGTTAAACTGGAGGAACTGCGCGTCGATAACTGCGCCTTATAACTTTTTTGAACTTTATTAACTTCAGCAACCTGTGTTGTTCATGGGCTCTTGCCCCCTCCTGCTTCTTTCTCTCGCTGCTTTTCTTTTGGGGAAGAAGATCCCGATCTTCTCCCTGGTACATCTACCGTGGTCCCCTCTTGGGTTCCACGGGAAGCAGAGTCTGGTACCCCCCTGACCCCCAATTTCTTTAAAAAGTTCACCCCTTCCGACGGGTGCCGGAGTACTAGGGAACATCCATTTTTAATGGCTACCAGGGCGAAGGGAAAAGCCCACCGGTATCGGATCTCCCGGTCCCGTAGTTCTTTTGTGATATGTCCCACTGCTCTTCTCCTAGCCAGGGTGAGAGGGGATATATCCTGGAACACTGTGAGGGTGATACCTTCGTATGTGATGTGTGGGGTGGCCCTAGCAATCTTGCTCACCTCCTCCTTCACTGAGAAATAGTGTAGTCTCAAGATTACATCTCTGGGGGGGGTTGAGGGCAATGGCTTTGATCTTAGTGCCCTATGGCACCTATCCATCCTCAGGTCTGACTCTGACTTGCCTGGGAGGATAGATGCCATCCACTGGGTCAAGAGGGCCTCTGGGTCTAGAATGTCCTCAGGTATTCCCCTGACCCTCAGGTTGTTCCTTCTGTCTCTATTCTCGCTATCTTCTTGCCTGGATTCGAGGTCAGCTATCCTTTCCTCCATAGCCTGCACCCACGAGTGTGTCTCCTGGTGCTGTTTGGAGCTTTCTTCCATCTGCTCCTCCAGCTCATTTGTCCTGCTGCCGATTTGAAGTATGTCTTTGCAGAGCCCCTCCACCTCACCTCTGAAGAATGCTTTTAAATCAACAAGCAGACGGGAGATTTCCTTTTTTATAATTCTGGAGTTGCCCGCTGCGGCCGCTTCTCCCTGCAGATCTTGGGCCGAATCGGAGTCAGACATTGCCGAGAGCTCCGCTGCCCCGGCCTTGCTCTGGCCGATGAGGTAGGAGCGCATATCTGATTTGCGCTTTGTTCTTTGCCTGGTCGCTGCCATGTCGCCTCCGGTCTCAGATTATATTCTGGGATGTGTTAGGGATTTATTGCGCTGGTTTTGAAGTGTCCAAGTTTGGTTTTATTATCGTTTATTATCTATTATCTGGCGGCGGTTGGCGGAGCTGTGCAGTTACACCACCATCTCCAACCTGCTGCGCATGCGCATCTCTTCATATGTTTTTAATGGGTTGTGCGTATCTGTATTTCAATAGTCTATAATCAATAGTCTGTCACTGCTGTTATAATGTTTCAGAGCACCTTTGCAAGCAACACCTCACAAAATGAGGATATGGTACAGTAAGTTCTGTTGGCCCTGGTAGTCCTGGACCTCCTACCCATCTCTCCCCTCAGTACCTGTCTAGATTGTGTCTGTAACTGGTGTTGGGCGGTCTCGCTCTGCCACTTGCCTCTCCACTTACCTCCCGAGTCTTTAGTGCTCTTCTGCACTTTCCCCTGAGTCCCCTCTGTCAGTCTCGGCCGGTGGCCATTTTGGGCTGTTCTGAGATTTGAGGTCCCTGCTCACACACACACACACACACACACACACACACACACACACACACACACACACACACACACACACACACACACACACACACACACACACACACACACACACACACACACACACACACACACACAGGCAGGCACTCACGCACTCATACACACACACAGGCAGGCACTCACGCACTCATACACACACACACAGACAGAGGCAGGCACTCACGCACTCAGGCACACACATACACACACAGACAGTCACGCACGCACTCAGACACACACACAGACAGGCACTCACCTGCTTTCTCTCCACACTCCTCCCCGCTCCCCGAAGCCTCTCCTCCTCCCGAAGCCTCCCCTCCCCATTGGCTCATAGCCACACCACGTGACGCATCAACGCTAGGAAACACCATTCTCTTGTGTCTCCTAGCGGCTGATCCGCCACAGCGTGTAGTCAGCTGTGCCGCCAGGGGGGACCGGGACCGGCTCGCGAGGATTCCCCTGCTGGTGGGGAACTCGCGACATGGCCGCCCGCGCCAACGAGCGCAGCGGGACCGAGGCCTAAGAAGCTCTTGCACCCCCAGGGATCGAGTCGCACTTTCAACAGGAGCTCCGCCAGCAAGCATGCGCTGCCGACGCCGCTCGCCCAACCCTCCCGGACCGGGGGGGTCTCACGCCACCTCTAGGGGTGCGGCATCTACCCTCGCCGGCTTGTTTATTTAGATGGGACAGGGGAAAGCCCTCATGTTTTTTGCGGGTGACACAGAGTGATGCAGCCCCAAGATGGCGACTGTGTCTCACACTCGGCCGTTTCCTCACAGGACACTCCTACTGTGGGGCAGTGCCGGCTATCGGATCAGGCGATCCCTGTCCTACCACCAATGGCAACCTCTATCCTGCAGAGGGCCCAAACCCCGACTCATGTGGCCGTCCCAGCTACTCTTCCTTTGCGCTCGGCAAATAGGTTTTTAATAACCATCTGCACTTATTTTAATAGCTCCGATTCACAGAGGTAGACTGGAGATATGTTTTATATGTATGGCCTTTCTGATAGTGTCTTATGGCCTTTCTGGGAGAGGGGAAAAGTTTAGAGTTTTTGGGTAGTCAATAACTTACGATTTTCTCCCTTTTGTTACTTTTTATATTTGCCTCTTCTTCCGTGGCAACCCATTCGGGTGATCTTAGCAGGGGATAGGGGGCTGGACACCCCAAAATTATTGATGAGCTCTGGTCTCAAGAACCGTGGCCTCACTGACTAGGCCTAGAGTCACTATTTTCTTTAAATGAATTTAATAATGTCCAAATGTATAGATTTTAGGCTCAAAATGATCCCTGTTTCATATGCTATCCAATTGTATACCATTTTATTTGTCTGGATTTGAGTTAGGCCGAGTCCATAGACGGATGCTCCGCACTGAGCCCCTGCATCCTCAATGAGGATGCCTTGAGAGGGGGCTCACGCGAGCGTCCGCAGGCGTGCTGAAAAGTTGGAGGTTTCAGCCGAGCGCCCAGCTGTTTTTCAGCGCGCTGTCGGCTGAAAACCTCCAATCACAGCACAGCAGTGTCGACGTGTCGGCGCCGTGACGTCGACGTCAGTGCGTCGCGGGCGATTGGCCCAGCGACGTCACTGCCCCGCCTCCAACCACCTCCCCCCGGCTCGGATCGCGCCCGCTGGCTCGCCTGTATGGGCATGAAATCGCCCAGATTTCAGCAGGCGAGCGTCAGCGCGGCTCGGATCGCCTCACCCCTCTATGGCCCGGGCCTTAGGATTGCTGCAGATTGTAGTTCTCAACTCGAGGAGCTTCAGTTTAATGCGGCCATCTTGGTCAGGCTACAGACAAAGCCCCAATCCTTCAAACTCCCTAACATTCTGAATGCCATGCTAACCAGCAAAAGTTGGCAATGATTTTTTGTCAGTAAAGTCTTGGGGGGAAGTTCTTCTTACTAATTCCACTCCACTGCTTTCAACCGTGTAGAACATCCCCTCCTCCTGCACACATATCGACCTCTAAGGCCAAGCTCATGGTGGCGCGTCGCTACGTGCACGCGCTTGTGTCTGTGCGCACTATCGGGATTCTTACCTGTTTCCCTATAATAGTTCCTCAAGTGCCAGCGGCGCTGCACGCGTCGACGCTGCTATATTTTGCCGCCACAACTGAAATTGACATTTATGGCAGCAGTCGCATGACGTCGGTGTCACGTGAGCTGGTTCAGTCAATGAGGGCGAACCAGCTCTGTGACGCGTCTGTGACACGTTCGCCACGTCCCCCACCACATCCCTGATCGCTTCGGCCATGAGCCCTGCCTAAGACTGTTAGCTCCTTTGAACAGGGACCTTCTGACATACAGTATTCTGATATTGTGCATAGATTTTAGGTAATCTGTTATGCTATTGTCTTTCAGCCACATTGCACTACGATCATGTTGGTGCATTATACATAAATAATAATAATAAATAAATTCGTATTAGCTCGCCAGCAACAACTACAATTTTAAAGAGGTGGCCATCACAATGGTGTGGCTGCAACAAAGACGTCTGATAGTTACAGATCCTTTCAATTTTGATCAATGTCAATAAAATCTCTAACTTCATTGAAAATTCCTGAGGACTTGCAGACGTTTCCAACTTAAGTCACTTGCTCACTTGTGTGCTGTTAGTAACTGTGGTATATTGGGATACATTTAGGGGAGATGTTAACTCATTTAAGGGACCCTTGCGAAGGTGAAGAGTGGGGCAGCTTCTGAGTTGTGCATTAACCCTTGTCCTATAGAGGAGATATTGTCCATTTGAGGGACATCTATGGAGGGAAAAAGTGGGACCAGTTGTGAGTGTGGGTATTAACCCTTGTCCCGTATGCAGGTTGTGTGCTCAGAGGGGTGGCGTACGTGACAAATAGGATAGCAGGTAATTTTATCTCTGTATGCCTCCAAACATACAGTACCACTTAGATTGTAAGCTCTCCGTGGCATGGATTTCCTTTCCTATTTTCTGATGTAGTTTGTTGCACTTATTATATTCTGATCCCCTGTATTATATTGTCTCTTTTGTAAATTGCTGCATACAGTACATTGTTGGCGCTATATTAATAAAAATATACATTCAATTTTGTTCCAGTTTGGTCGCTAGGAGACTTTGATACTGTACATAGTCTGCCATGACTCCATATTGGGATTATATGTTTTAATTGCAAGTTTATACATGAGTGCAGTAATATGCTTTATCTCATATTAGATTTCCCTAGGGTTGATGATGGGCGCACATTTATTTGCTCCTCATAAGATTTACAATCCCACAATTAATAGATTGCATGCTTGCATATACTGTATACTGCAAGCATGAGCGCACAGTAACAGTGCATCATTCAAGGTTATTAAGGTGTCACATACTGTACAGTACTGAAAATATTAGCTTGTGTCAGAGTTGGTCAAATTGGCAAAGTATATACTTTTGTCTTATAGAGCACAAAGAAGCTGTAAAAGTGAAAATAAAAACTATTAGTATAACACATTTATTGCCAACAACACAAAGTGAGCTTGTAATCAACCAAAATATTCAACAACAAAGTACACCAAATGAATGCAATCTGATGGTTTTTTGATCCATAGCATATAATAAAACTAGCACTGTAAAACTCCCACGGGTCGTGTTCTGGTGCAGAAGCAAAAAAGAATGCACAGTTATTCAGTTACGGAATTTGGAATGTAACGTTATGTTCTATATATCTCAGGGGCAAAAATGATTTCCACATACATTTATAAAGTTTAAAAAATACCTACCACAAGATATCCATCTCCTCAGCAAAATGAAGTCGTAAAAGTGAGTTGTTCAAAGTGTTAAATACAGGTGATTCGTGCAGCGATCAGGCTAGTATCAATATTTTAAAATATTTGAAGCAATTATTATTTATATGGTAATCATGCAAGGGTAATTCCAATATTTATCTAATTTGCGAAACCTTGTATCAATATGTACATTATCAGTCAATCTTTTTCTTTGTTCTTTTGTTTAAAGTAATCATGTCACAATTTCACAAATTACCAAATAAAGGAAAATAAGCATCTGAAAAGAATACATTTCACCGGACCGGGAGAAAATAAATACATTCTTTTTTTGCAGTATGCAAAATAAGACATTTTCCCTTTAACTGTGAATCTAGTTTTCATTTACAATTTAATTTTCATTATTACAATTTCCTTTACAAGTATTTAACTTTTGTATTTCTTGTGTGCATAAGATGGAAGAAGTACAGTAGCATTGTCCAAAGAGAGATCAATGAGGCGATGTAGGAAGCATCGCTAAAATCAGCGCACCGAAGAGTAACATGAATGTGTCGTCGCGCGTCAGTGACTCTGAGAAGTGGAGTTAGAGGTGGAGTTTGGATTTTGTTGGTGGCACACACATGCAAATTGATATGTATAAAAAGAATTACAAGAATCAGCTATTTGTGAATGTCTAAATTGTCAGTCAACTTTTTATTGACGTAAAAGACAAATGCAAGTAGATGCCAAAAAAATGTAATGCATTCATATGTGTACACTTGATGCTCACCTTACAAAGAATAGCAACACGTGTACCAAATGTATACCATGTAAAATGACATAACATATGTCTAGGGTGACCAGATTTTCAAAATGAAAAACCGGGACACAATAAAAAATTATTTATAAAACAAATTACATCACGTGACGCACCCTGTTGCCATGACAACGAGACACTGACGTCAGGCGGTGACATGTTGCCATGACAATGTGGCATCACGTGATGCCTCGGCACCATATTGCATCCCGTTGGTGGGGGCTGCAGTGTGTTTCTGTGTGTATAGGAGGTGGGCCCTGCAGTGTGTGTTTGTGTGTATATAAATAATGAAGACATTAATTAAAATTAAAATAATTAACAAATTTAAATTAAATAAATAATTAATTGACATAAATTAAATAAAAAAAGTAGGCATTAATTAAAATGAAGACTTTTAAAAATGTGACCTTCCTGACCTTACACTTTGCAAAATAGGGTCTCTTGCTCTCCTCGTGGCAGTCAGTGAGATCACTGCCATGCAGGGCCGCAGACAGCTTTCCTGGGGCCCAGGAAGAACGTTTTCACCGGGGCCCTCTACCCACGTTTCGGCGGCCTTGCGAGAACCCCTCACACTGCTAACACTCCCCAGTCACCAATTCCTCCCCCCCTCTCACCCATTCCTTCCCCCCCTCTCTCTTACACGCCACCCCCATGTATTTTTCTCCCCTCCCCACACTCAACCTCCCTCCCCAATATACGTGCACACACAGTGACACACACACACACACAGTGAAAACACACAAAGCCCCCTCCTCTCCTCATACCTGCCCCCTCATACTTCCCCCTCTCCTTACACCTCCCCCTCTTCTCCTCCCCTCATACCTCCCCATATATCTCTTCTCCTCATACCTCTCCCTCCCCATCCTTTCCTCATACCTACCCTCTCCCCCTCCTTATATTTCCCCTCCTCATACCTTCCGCATCCCTCCTCATACATTCCCCATCCCTCCTCATACCTGCCCCATCCCTCCTCATACCTGCCCCATCCCTCCCCATTCCTGCCCCATCCCTCCTCATACCTGCCCTCCCCATAACTTCCCCTCCCCTGCCCATTCCTGCCACATTCCTCCTCATACCTGCCCTCCCCATAACTTCCCCTCCTCTGCCCATTCCTGCCACATTCCTCCTCATACCTGCCCCTCCCCATACCTACCCCTCCCTTCCCCTAGCTCCTCATATCTCCCCCTCATACCTTCCTCTCCCCCTCCTCACCCCTTCCCCTCCCCCTCATCATACCTTCCCTTCCCCCTCATCATACCTTCCCCTCCCCCTCATCATACCTTCCCCTCCCCTCCTCATACCTTCCCCTCCCCTCTCCTCATACCTTCCCCATCCCTCCTCATACCTTCCCCATCCCTCCCCCTTCCCTCCTCATACCTTCCCCTCCCCTCCTCTTACCTTCCCCTCCTCATACCTTCCCCTCAGCTCCTCATATCTCCCCCTCCTCACACCTTCCCCTCAGCTCCTCATATCTCCCCCTCCTCATACCTGCCCCTTCCCCTCCCTTCCCCTAACTCTTCATATCTCCCCCTCATACCTTCCCCTCCCCTCCTCATACCTTCCCCTCCCCTCTGCATACCTTCCCCTCCCCCTCATCATACCTTCCCCTCCCCTTCATCATACCTTCCCCTCCCCTCCTCATACCTTCCCCACCCCTCCTCTCCTCATACCTTCCCCCCCCCCTCCTCATACCTTCCCCATCCCCCCTCCCCTCCTCATACCTTCCCCTCCCCTCCTCATACCTTCCCCTCCCCTCCTCATACCTTCCCCTCAGCTCCTCATATCTCCCCCTCCTCATACCTTCCCCTCAGCTCCTCATATCTCCCCTCCTCATACCTTCCCTTCAGCTCCTCATATCTCCCCCTCCTCATACCTTCCCCTCAGCTCCTCATATCTCCCCCTCCTCATACCTTCCCCTCAGCTCCTCCTATGACTCATACACACAGACACACACACACAGACAGACAAGACACACACAGACAGGAGACACACACACAGACATACAGGACACACAGACAGACAGGACACACACAGACAGGAGACACACACAGACAGACAGGAGACACACACAGACAGACAGGAGACACACACAGACAGACAGGAGACACACACAGACAGACAGGAGACACACACACAGACAGACAGGAGACACACACACAGACAGACAGGACACACACAGACAGGACACACACAGACAGACAAGAGACACACACATAGACAGACAGTACACACACACACAGACATGATACAGACAGGAAACACAGACAGCGCGCACAATAAAACACACACACCCACACACCTACCTCTCTCTCACTGAGAAGCAGCTCACTCCACCCGGTACTAAGCCCCGCCGCTGAGATCCTCTGACCTCCAACCAATCCCCTGCTTCTACTCTCTAAGCCCAGCCCCCCCCCCCCCCAGCATTCTAACAGGAAAAAAATACTACCCGGCTGCCGCATTCTCCTCCTTGGCGCCGCCGCTCGCTCCCCCTGCGTATCACCGCACACCCCCCCACCCCCGCGCATCGTCGACGACTCCCCCGTGCACTAGGGAGAAAAAATGGGACATTCCCGGGACGGACGGGCAACCAGGACAGCCCAGCAAAAATCGGGACTGTTCTGGCAAAAACGGGACGAATGGTCACCCTACATATGTCTCAAATGATTTATGGTTCGAAATTGTTTTGTTTTTAACATAGCCAACATGTCTACAACTCATGTTCCACACAACAGTTTTAGTCGGACCACTGTATGAATCTCCATATTGAAATGACAAGCAGAGAAGTGGGATCATAAACTGTAATCAGTTAAAAATTCCTGACATACACTAACACAACTGCCCAAAATGAATGCAAACTTTGATAAATAACTCCTAAATGGCAAACATGAAGACAGTGAGCCTGGTGCTTGATACAGCAAAGTTTTATAAATATAAAAGTTTTATAAATTAATGCATCAAGACATGACATAACTGTAAAAATACATTGTTCATCAAACATAGTTCTGGAAACTGCAGGAATGTTTATTCAGCAAGAGCTGTTTGTAACCATGGAAACGTTCTAATAAAATCATATAGGAACAGGAGTATCCAATTTATGAAACAGATGCAGCGGCCATTATTCGAACAAATCACGGAGCCGTTTTCATGGGCTCTGCTGTATTCCACGCGGCATTAACGTGGCCAATTGTCCCAGGCACACGTGTTTATCGCGGTTGCTTTGTTTGAATTTCATGGATTCTGTTTCTTTGTGTGCAATGAAATGCAATGACATGAATGAATTGTAACGTGTACAGTGCTACTGTGCCAATTTCAGGTGTTTAAAAACCAGAACACTAAAATGCAATTTTCTGCACTCGCGTCTAAAGGCGGTACGGTTGGAAGAAATCCCGCGCCATGACATGGCTATTCCGAGGTATACAACGTGTGAAGTGTTCGAATAACGGCCTCTACATCTGTGTTTGAGCAAGTGGTAAGGATGGGGTAAGTGGGCATGGAGGATAAAAATCCGAAATACCCCAAAATCAAAGGGGCTGCATTTTCTAAAGCCTAACTGTCCAATACACTCGAGCTAATCACTTGTCAGTGTGCAGATTGTTTTGATGCACATATTGAATGGGAGAAAATATATATATTTAAAAAAAATGGCAGCTTGAATGGCAGCTTTAACACCTACAGATTCTACAGCAACATTTCCCATTGCCAGATTCTCCCACCCCATGTCACTTTCTTGTTCATATATATATATGTGTGTGAAATGAAAGGGGCACACACTAATCTGTTATATATGTAGCCTAGCCCCCCGGTCACCCCTGGTGTGGGGAGGAATGGCGGCAGGGCTAAGGGAGCCGACAGAGCTCCGCGGTGGGGCCGGGTTGCGGGGTGCCACCATTTTGGGATCCTCGCGCATGAGGTGTCCATTTGGATGTTGCGCATGCGCAGTGGTATTTAGCCAGCGGTGGCCATTTTGGAAGGGGCTCCACATGTGGCCACGGGACTACATGTCCCAGCAGCCCCAGGGGCTGCTCATCATATAGAGGAGCCAATAGGGCTCAAGAATGCACGGCTGGAGAGAGTTACATTATTATTGTGACCGGAGGGACCACGCCAGTTGGAAGATGGAGGCAACTAGAGAGGTAGTGTCCAGGGAGCATTTCTTCCCTTGACTAGGCCTAGGTTGTCCCTTAGGCCCCAGCTAGGCCCTGAGTCCCTACCAGGTTGTGGTTGCTGTAGGGAAGGCCCCAGATAGGGACAATTCCCTTAGTGATATTGTGACGTGAAGGACTAACCAGGCTCAAGAATAAAGGTTAAGCCCGTCTGGTTACCTCTGATCCATGTATTGCGGTTCGGGAGTGTCAGCTCTTGAGCCCAGTGATTGTCAATGCATGACTGTAAATTATGTGACAAAGAATTTTTTTGTTTTTACCTTTCCAGGAGTGCCAGCATGCAGCGATTGCTAGGCTATAAGCTTCAAGGGGGGGGGTTTACAGAGAGAGTCTTGTCAGAATGTGTCTAGATAGCCGAGTTCCAGAGTTGCTGGATACCCTAAAAATTTACCCGGGAATCAGGTCGGATTCTCGGATACAATGAGACACATTGCTTTGGTAAAATCTCCTTGAAAACGCTTGCGCGACTCACCGCTAGGATTCCCTGCTTCAGCCCAGACCAGAAAGGTAAATGGGGCATAGGGATGTGTGGTATCCCTAGAACGGTAAAGGGGTCCCTAGTATAAGGGTGGATGCCCAGTTAATGCCCTGATCACCGTGAACCTGGCATAGGGGTTCTGAGGGGTACTCCAACCATATATAAGGTTGCAAGGAGTTTTTATATCTACGTCCGGTATAGTGTGTGGAGAATATGACTATTAGGCATAAAAGTGCAAGATTCTTATTCTATTCCCCATAGCCATAAGACTTAGAAATGTTAAAGTATATATTTTATTAAACCAGTACTGTATGTTTAAATTGTGTATATGCTTGTGCACGGTATATGAGCTGGGACTACCAGGTCCAGGGTTCCGAGAGACCATTTGGCTACCAAGCTTGGTGCCATCTAGTCTGCTCGGGTCCCGGACATGAAAGCCTCAGAGGTTGCCAAGGTGTGAAAGCCATTTGGGTACCGGAGTTAGGCTTAAGTTCTCACATTCTGGGCTGAATGGAAGTCCTCGGACAACCATTTGCACAACCTAGACTTTGAGGAGCCTAACTCAGTGGGTGGCTTCTGCATGACAAGTGGCAGAGGTGCCAGGTTGGCGCATGCCCTTGTCAAATGCCGAAGTCCCGCTAGCCTGGCTTTGGTAGACTGGCAGCGCTCTGATTGGCTGGTAGGAATTCTCCCACGCTTGGATTGGCTGCCGTATTTCATGAATGAACTCTGAAATACTATAAGGATGCTTCAGCCAATCCGGCGATGAGATTCTAAGTGCCAGAACTGCAGCGGTAAATTTGAAACAAACAAAAGATGCTATCGGAGAAATAACAGCGAGCCGGCTTCAGAAATTTGAAGGCGAGAAATGTTCCCACTTTTCGGGGCCAAGTTCTGAGAATAGAACGTAGTGTTCGTGGCTAGGCTTGCAAGCCGAAAACAGTTCCAGGATGTTTGGGACTTACTCCCGGTCAAGGGATTTCAGCACCTCCGGAAGAAAGAGAGCGTCAGGAACTTCATGCCGATTTGAGTTCCAGGACATTCGGAACCAAGTCCCGGTCAACTAAAAACTTTGTTTTATGTCCTATTTGAGCTACTGTAGGAAAGTCTATTTTCAACCCCAGCCCACCCAGTAAGTGTGTTTTTCTTATGTATTTTGTGTTTCATTGTGCTTAGCGTATTTTAAGTGAATAAATGACAATTTATTTTACCAACTTGTTTTGCTCAGTGTTATTATCCCGGTATAAAAGGTGTAAATGCCTGGTCTCCTGTGACATATATACAGTTAGGTCCGGAAATAATTGGACACTGACACAATTTTCATAATTTTGGCTCTGTACGCCACCACAATGGATTTGAAATGAAACAACCGTGATGCAATAAAAGTGCAGATTTTCAGCTTTAATTCAAGGGGTTGAACAAAAATATTGTATGAAACATTTAGGAATTGCAACTATTTTCATACACAGTCCCCTTGTTTTTCAGGGGCTCAAATGTAATTGGACAAATTAACACAATCATAAAGAAAATGTTAATTTTTAATATTTTGTCGAGAATCCTTTGCAGGCAATGACTGCTTGAAGTCTGGAACGCATGGACATCACCAAACGTAGGGTTTCCTCCTTTGTGATGCTTTGCCAGGCCTTTACTGCAGCTGTCTTCAGTTGTTGTTTGTTCGTGGGTCTTTCTGCCTTAAGTTTTGTCTTCAGCAAGTGAAATGCATGCTCGATTGGGTTGAGATCAGGTGATTGACTCGGCCATTGCAGAATATTCCCCTTCTTTCCTTAAAAAACTCCTGGGTTGCTTTCGCAGTATGTTTTGGGTCATTGTCCATCTGTAAAATGAAGCGCCGTCCAATCAACTTCGCTGAATTTGGCTGAATCTGAGCAGACAAAATATCCCTATACACTTCAGAATTCATCCGGCTGCTTCTGTCTTTGTGCCATTCAGTGCCATTGTAAACCATGCATGCCCATGCCATCACACTGCCTCCACCGTGTTTTACAGATTATGGGGTATGCTTCGGATCATGAGCCGTTTCAAGCCTTCTCATACTTTTTTCTTCCCATCATTCTGGTACAGGTTGATCTTAGTTTCATCTGACCAAAGAATGCTGTTCTAGAACTGGGCTGGCTTTTTTAGATATTGTTTGGCAAAGTCTAATCTGGCCTTTCTATTCTTGAGGCTTATGAATGGTTTGCACCTTTTGGTGAACCCTTTGTATGTATTTTCTCTCGTGAAGTCTTCTCTTTATGGTAGACTTGGATAATGATATGCCTACCTCCTGGAGAGTGTTCTTCACTTGGCTGGATGTTGTGAAGGAGTTTTTCTTTACCATGGAAAGGATCCTACGATCATCCACCACTGTTGTTTTCCGTGGATGTCCTGGCCTTTTTATATTGCAGAGTGTGTTCTTTTTTTCTCAGAATGTACTGCACCGACACACTTTATTCGAGCAAATACCCAGTATGTACCTGGCAGATACCTGGAATGCGCCGCTCCTCACCTCTGACAAGCCTCGTTGCGTTTGCCTTCCCAGCCTGGGTTCATGCCTGGCTGACGGGCGGCTGATCTGTTAAATGATAATGATTAGGATTTAATAGGCTGCAATGCTTCGCGTGTCTACCAGATGGCATAAATTCATGAATTGTAATGCAGTATATATATATATATATACTGTGCAGTATTGCAGCCAGCGGGAATAAAATGCTTCAATCCCTGCCTGGAAAATACCTCAATGCACTCGGGCAGAAAACAGTCACAAACCTCAATACACCCGGGTATACCCGAATTCGTGGGACTAGCCGAGCTCGAATAAAGTGTGTCGCCAGTGTACCAAACTGTTGATTTGGCCACTCCTAATGTTCCTGCTATCTCTCTGATGGATTTTCTTTTTTTTTGCAGCCTAAGGTTGGCCTGTTTCGCTTGCATTGAGAGCACCTTTGACCGCATGTTGTGAGTTCACAGCAACAGCTTCCAAAAGTGAATGCCACACCTGGAATCAACTCCAGACCTTTTACCTGCTTAATTGATAATTAAATAACGAAGGAATAGCCCACTGTAACAGGGGACTTACCCTGTTCAGAAAACTTGGCTCTAATCCAGCAGTGTACTGGTTAATTGACCAGCACCTGGCTGATTAGAGGTGTTAGAAAAAGCCTGCCTCTGAGACAGGAAGTGACACTCCTTAGCTCACATGTGAGCTGAACTAGGAAACAGAGCAGAGGTTCCTAAGTCTCCCAGGT
Organism: Ascaphus truei; assembly: GCF_040206685.1. NCBI lineage: Eukaryota > Metazoa > Chordata > Amphibia > Anura > Ascaphidae > Ascaphus > Ascaphus truei. The sequence goes on from NC_134484.1 coordinate 324,040,555, forward strand.
GAGACTGACCGAGACAACACAGATGTCTGGAGCTGACAAATAAGACTTCTAAACCTGGATGCTGATTATCCGGAGAAAAGGCAGCAACCCAGCAAACAGATAAGACTTTATTTTCCAATGACTGTTGGCTATTGACAAAGTGAGAATATGACGTAAGGGGGTGGGGGAGGGGGTCTGACATAACAGCACTGGGATCTAAGCAACCATTTTAAGTCAGCATCCATTTTAGGTTTTGTCTGAGTGAACGGGGTATGAGAATGGACGTTTTGAAAGAGATTTTTGCATCCAATTTTAAAGTGATAATAAACCAAGCAGCTAACTGAAAAACCTTGAAGAGAAGAGCAAAAGTGCCAATGTTATGAAAATAAGAGACAGATAACGCAGTGTCTCGCATTCCGAGGGAGGTGCCCATGAAGTTCCGTATGTAGAGAAAAGGTCAACGGCTTGAATAAAGTGTTATTGCTGAATCATTTCATTTATGCATCCCATAATAATACTATTAACGCAATGTGTTCATATTCATATTTTGTTTACGTAGTGATGCAAATGCAACCTCGTATAGGGGGCGTGGGCTTAGTATTTTGTGTATAAATAAGGCCTGTATGCCATCATGTCATTGGGGGAGTTTTATTTTGAAACTCTCCTCTGCGTGTGCACCGTACACTGCAATAAACTTATTTGTCATTCTGCAATGATCCTCAGATTATGACTCTTATTTATTCACGCTTTGCACAGATGGCGCACCGAATAGGAATCCAAATATACCGGAAGCTGAGCACCTGAAAATATCACTCCTCGGTCACTCAAATCTGAGCGCTCGTAAGAATCAAGGTAAAAGGCACCTTTTGAGGAAACTGTAACACAAAAAGACAAAAGCGCAAACGCACATAGTGAAGTTTGTAAAAATATAGGTGTATATTAATTAGGGTATAATATCTGCGTACATCAGATTAGTTGGTAATAGATATTTCATGTACAATACATGAGTTTACCACACGCCGCACTGCCACCTCCAGGCCTCAGATGGTCTCTCTCACAGCATCCAGGACAGTCTATCACAGCTGTAGCATGGGATCTCTGCCGCACTGCTGCCTTCCGATCGATATCCTTCCCCACTCGCTGCCGTCACCACCGCTCATGGCTAGGATCTGCCTCCGACCGCCACTGTGCTTCGGAGCAGTGTGTTGATGAATCACGTGTCCCGCGGGGTTTTGCGACTGACCGCAAAGGGAGGTTGAGGCGTAAAGCGTGATGTTAGCTTTACTGCAGTTTGCCGAGTGCAGCTTTGGCATGAAATCAGTCCAGGGCAGATAATACCACACAGATTGTGGCGATAGAGTTCTAGGGCTATTAAAAAACTTATCCAACGCGTTTCGAAGCTTGCGCTTCTTCTTCAGGGATAAAATACACTAGGATAAGAGTATATTTATACCCTTAGATCGCCACTTGATTGGTCAAAGTCAAAAGGTATCTAAACCAATCTGATCTTCACCAGGCATCATTCCACAGGTGTGGGTGTTTTGAAGTACTTACTCCTTAATATGCTCTGGTGTATTGACCATTTCAGTGCTGGTCCAAGGGTATAGCTAAAACACATTACATTCTTTTTATTCAACTTATAAAATACATTCATAAAAATCACATCAATAAAATTGCCAATGATTGTGAGTATTTCAAAGGCTCTGAAATAAAACAAACAGGTGTTACTGATACATATACACATTATTTGCTTTATGTTTAATATGAATGGGTATCACAGATGTTTATAGATTTAATATATAAGACCAAGCACTAGTCTAATTGGAGACACATAACTATATAGGGCCTTTTTATACAAAATGTTTAATATAGACACCAGAGGTCTATGTTTTCATTTAAACCTTTTGGGCCTAAAGACTGCAATTGGTGGATCCAATAGGTTTCTTGGACAGAAATATCTTTTATTCTGTCTCCTCCACGTCTGTTTTGGGGAATGGTTTTAATCCCTTTAAATGTCAGGGATGAGGGGTCTTTGTTATGGTGGGTCGAGAAATGACGACTTACACTATGGGTCTGTAATGCATGTTTAATATTTCTCACGTGCTCTTGGATACGTGTTTTCAGACAACGTTTTGTGCGGCCTACATATTGCAGGCCGCAGGGGCATTCTAATAAGTGCACTAGGAATTTGGTATTACAATTGATAAATTCAGTAATATTATACACTTTATGATCTATATTGGATTTAAATGTTTTGCGTTCTCCATGTAGGAGTTTGCATATACAGCATCTCCCACATGGGAAGTTCCCTACTACATTATTACTCATCCAGGATAGTGCATCTTTATTTTTTGCAGTTTTCCCAATGTCACTCGGGACTAATGTATCTTTTAAACTGCGTGCTTTCCTGTAAATAAACTTGGGGAATGTAGTAATGTGTCCACTAAGAATGGGGTCTGTAGATATAATGCCCCAGTGTTTTTTTATTACTCCTTCTATTTGTCTGTGCATGGAATTGTAATTTGTGATGAACGGGACTTCTATCCTGTCCTCATCTACATTTAGAGGGCTTTTCTTTTTTTTTTATCAACAGTTTATTCCGATCTATTTTTCTAACCTTTTCTAGTTCTAGCATAAGTTGTTTATAGTTATATCCTCTTTCTAAGAATCTAAGGAACAGGAATTGGGCTTGTGATTCAAAGTCTGCCTCCTTGCTGCAGTTTCTCTTAATTCTCATGAACTGACCTCCAGGTATATTGCTAATCCAAGTTCTTTTATGATTACTGGAGGCCAGTAAGAGATTGTTAGTATCTACCTTTTTGAAGAAGGTTTTAGTTGTTACCCCTTCTGCCTCTGAGGCCTTCAGGTCCAGATCTAAATAGCTGACACTCTCCGTGTGTGTTACATGGGTGAATACCAAGTTGTGATCATTATCATTGATGTATTCCATGAATTTATCTATTGATTCTTCATCCCCCTCCCACACACAGAGAATGTCATCTATATAGCGACGCCATATTACTATATGTTTCAGGAATGGATTCTCCTGCCAGATGAAAGTTTCTTCCCAGTTTCCCATATACAGGTTTGCGAAGCTGTTGGCAAAACGTGTGCCCATTGCAGTTCCGCAAACCTGCAAGAAAAACTGGGAAAGAAAAAGAAAATAATTATGGCTAAGAACATATTCTATGGCTTGTAAAATAAACCATCTATTCAGATCTGTGATTTTAGATTCTCGTCTCAGGTATTCCTCAACTGCTGCAATACCCTTTACATGTGGAATGCTGGTGTACAGGGCTTGTACGTCACACGTCAGCCACCTGTACGAACTTTTCCATTTGAATTGTGCAAAAAGGTTTAGTACCGCAGAGAAATCCTTTAGATATGAAGGTAGCTCCCCTACGATACTTTGCAGGAAATAGTCCACATATTGGGATAGATTTGCCATCAGTGAGGATATGCCTGAGACTATTGGTCTACCTGGCGTGTTTATTAGAGATTTGTGCAGTTTAGGTAGGTGATAGAACACCGGTATTTTTGGTGACTTGTTATATAGAAACCCATGTTCTTTATCTGTTATTATTGTGAGGGATAGTGCTTCATCTAGAAGTTCTTTAAGTTTAGTTAGAAATGATGCTGTGGGATCTGAAGTTAGTTTTTTATAAAAGACAGGGTCACAAAGGAGTCGGTGTGCTTCCTGCTCATAAGTAGAGCGATCTTGTAGAACCACACCTCCTCCCTTGTCAGCCTGTCTAATAATAAGTTGATTATTATCCTGCAAAAATTTAAGTGCAAGATTTTCAGCCTTGGACATGTTCTGTTTGATGTTTTGTTCCCTTGCACTATTGGTGATTTTATTTAGGTCGTTATACACCATATCAAAAATGGTATCCACATGGTTACCCTTTGATTGAAAGGGGTAAAAAGTGGATTGGGTCTTAAACGGCGTGTGAATACATGCTGATGGTTCAATATCTTTATCTATTTCTTTATTTGAATCAACTTTGTTATTAGATTCATTTTTTTAAAGTGTCTTTTAAGTGTGATATTCCTAATAAATTTATGAAGATCTTTGAAAAGTTGAAATGAATTTGCCCCATTAGTCTTAGAGAAGGAGAGTCCCTTACTTAAGACTCTTTTTTGATCATCTGTAAGGATGAACGTGGAGAGGTTAAAAATACCTCTATCAAGCTTGGTTAGGTTGAGTCCTTAGAATTCTTTTCTTTTGGACCCTGGATCCTCCTCTTTTCCCTCTTCTGGCAATGGTCTTTTTAACTTGGTCCCTCTTATCCTAGTGTATTTTTTTCCCTGAAGAAGAAGCGCAAGCTTCGAAACGCGTTGGATAAGTTTTTTAATAGCCCTAGAACTCTATCTCCACAATCTGTGTGGTATTATCTGCCCTGGACTGATTTCATGCCAAAGCTGCACTCGGCAAACTGCAGTAAAGCTACCATCACGCTTTACGCCTCAACCTCCCTTTGCAGTCAGTCGCAAAACCCCGCGGGACACGTGATTCATCAACACACTGCTCCGAAGCACAGTGGCGGTCGGAGGCAGATCCTAGCCGTGAGCGGTGGTGACGGCAGCGAGTGGGGAAGGATATCGATCGGAAGGCAGCAGTGCGGCAGAGATCCCATGCTACAGCTGTGATAGACTGTCCTGGATGCTGTGAGAGAGACCATCTGAGGCCTGGAGGTGGCAGTGCGGCGTGTGGTAAACTCATGTATTGTACATGAAATGTCTATTACCAACTAATCTGATGTACGCAGATATTATACCCTAATTAATATACACCTATATTTTTACAAACTTCACTATGTGCGTTTGCGCTTTTGTCTTTTTGTGTTACAGTTGCCTAGGGGTTTTTCCCCTGTTCACATAGCTGCAGATCACCCATCGAATTAGAGGTTGTATTTAGTTTCAAATTAACACAACGGTGGTGAAGGGTTAAACACTAGAAATAATAATTTGCGCACTTTTTTTGTTTTGTTTTGTTGTATTCTCACCTTTTGAGGAAAGCCTGAGTTTAAAAAGTTGTTTTGAGTGGTGTGTAGAGAGATGTGTTTTGAAGGGTGTCTCAATCTGGTTGACGGGTTTACCTAGCAGTTTCAAATAAGTTTATTTGTCTGTTCCTGTATCCATTTTAAAGTGTTATAGAGTTTAAGTTTTATTGGGATTAAGGTGAGAGTCCTGTTAAAGGTTTTGGTGTTTTGGTGATGAAGGTGAGTGTTTGTATGCTTAAGGGATTGTTTTTCAGACTGTCCTGGGTTGTGATAAATATTTTTGTTGTCTGAGCAGGAAGGGTCCCTGATTGTACATTTGCTCAACATACCAAGTGAGTTTATTTATGGATATCTGTTTAGAAGGTCTTATCTGTATCCATGTTATAAAAGTATAAGGTTTATCAGGACTGGGTTGGACCCGCTGAAGTAATTCAAGTGTTTTTTTGGGTATAGTTATGATGAAAAAATATGATTGGGGAACATTCTTGTGACAGGTCCTTATTTGCATATTTCAGAACAGTAACATGCCAAAAGAGTTGTACGCAATCAGCTTGCGCTGATTATTGTATCAGGAGTATTGTACAGGTCAATTAAATGTGATTACTGTTACAGGAGAATAATGGGAAACCAAAGTTCTCAAAATTTGCCGTTAGAGGTTGTGTGTCTGCAGACAAAAATAATAAAGAATGGATACAGAGAACAAGAAGAGACAATATAAATATGTTTTGTTGGCCAATGAAAATACACATGCAAGTCCCAGTGAAAAATATGCCACCCCAATGAAAAAAGTTTGTTTGCAATAAATTATTATGGAAGGAAGCGTGAACCTACACTACCGACACACTTTATTGCAGCACAGCTAGCACCGCAAGCCGGGGGATGCCCCGGCGTGCTAGCCGCACTCCCTCAGCGTGCCGCGCATCACCGATGCGCGGGCATGCGTCATCGGGTGCCTGCGCCCCCTGCACGCGCGATGTGGGGGATGGCGGCAGGGGGTTCCGGGGGACCCGGCGGACCCGGCAGCGGGAGTGAGAGCGCCCCGATCGGAGGGCGCTCCTCCGCGGCTTTGGCGCGCGCCGGGCACCCTCCGGCGCGCGCCAGGTTACTGCTGCGGCCGAGACCGGGCAAATGCTCGAATAAACTCGGCCGCAGCAGTATGGACAGCCGCACTGGTTTTCTTATTCGTAAGAATGCGAACGCAAGGGCTCATAGTAGAACCTTCAAACTTTCAGTAATCCCTGTATGTCTGTGGCAGTATAAATCTTTGGATTTTATGAGGTTTTTGTGGCTAAAGTCATGCATGGCAGGCCCGGCTGGCGGACGCCGCAGAAATCAGGTGTGAACTTATCAGCTTTTCCTTCCATTTCCCCACATGCAATAAGTGGTTATAAATCATTTCCTGATATAAACTCAAGTTTCGGTGTCGGCAAGTAAAATTGTTGCGCCCTTAATGGAGAGTTGCTAGATGGATTTGATACCCTAAGGAATTTTTCCTGAATGATTACCTGTGTGAAAGATAAACAATGCTAAGTATCACGTATGCACAAATCACCGTCCAAGAACTTGCAAGTACGTACAAAAACATGAATATTATTTGCTCACAATGAAGTCTAAATTTGTAAAAGGTTTTAAAAGGTGTACATCAAGTATAGAAGGATTAAAGAATGCGGAAAAAGAGAGGGCATATATTCAGCTCTGTCACTGGTGAAAGTTTAAAGGGTTTGTTCGTTTTGGCCAGACGGATAAGTGTTTTAAAACCAGGAGATACAGTATTCTTTTTTCTTCTGCTCAAATGTCTGCAAGAAAGAGAATCAGAACGGCAGCAGCACATAAATGAGAAAGGTTTTTCTTTTATTTGTTCGTTATTTTTGTGATGTGTTTGGCTGTGTGTGAGAGGAGTTTTTGTATTGTGTGTTACCAGTAAAAACACATGTCAATTTTATTTCTATAGGATTAGGATATGTTTGGGAATATTTTGTGTTTAAAAATGCGGGTAAAAGCTCACAAGATTTGTTTGAAGTATATATTGTATTATATGTTTTTATGTATATAACGCCATTAATATGCATAGCACTTCACAGGAGTGGTGCACGTCGTAATCATATAGGTAGCAAATGGTAAAGGTAAGAGGTCATGAAATAAGTGATCCAGACATAAAAGTAACATTAAAGAAGAAAAGTCCCTGCACTGAGGAAATCTAATTGGTAGGTAGGGAAAGTGTACAGAGACAGTAGGATTTGAGTAGAAGCCAGGAGAGGAATTTCAGGAGGGGAAACGCAGAATTAGAGTTTAAAGAATAGAGTGATTCTGGCAGCAGCGTTTGGGATAGATAGTAGGGAAGACAGGTGAAAGGCAGAAGGCGGGATAGCAGGGGATTACAGTTATCAAGATGGGAGAGAATGAGGGTCTGAATCAGAGTTTTTAACAGTTGAGCAACAGAGGAACAGGTGTATCTTTGTGATATTGTGGAGGAAGAAAGCGACAGGTTATAGAAATGTTTTGAATGAGAGAGGAGAATATGAGAGAGGAGTTGAGGGAGTGACCCCTAAGAAGCGTGCTTGGGTTACTGGATAGAAGATTCAAGAGTAATGTGGAAGGAGATAAAAGGGTCAGGTTTGGGAGGAAGTATTAGGAACTCTGTTTTTGCCATGTCAAATTTAAGGCGAAAGAGGGCCTTCCAGAATGAGATAACAGAGAGACATTCAGAAACTTAGGTTTGTACAGCAGGTGTAAGGTCAGGGGTTGAAAAGTAAATGTGGGTGTCGTCAGCATAGTGGTGATATTTAAACCTAAGAGATGTTATTAGGTCACTTAAAGAGAGGGTGTACAGAGAAAAGAGAAGTGAGGTCCACAGAGGCAAATGCTTCAGAGAGGTGGAGTAATATGAACAGAGTTTAATGACCTCTGTCTTGGGCAGCATATAGGTCATCAGTTATTTTAGTGAGAATTGTCTCCGTGGAGGGAGCAGTGCAGAAGTCAGAGTGTAGAGGGTTAAGGAGAGAATGGGTGTTGAGAAAATGGAGCAAGCAAGAGAATACAAGAAAAGTTCAGTAGTTAGAAAGACAGATAGGGTCAAGCTTGCTATTCTTGAGTCATGGTATAGCTGTTACATGTTTGAAGGAGAATGGAAATGTAGCAGATTAGAGGGAGAAGAGGAGATTAACAGTGATTGTGACATTCTCCTCTGATACAGTGGAAAAAGAGTCAAGGAAAGCAGGAAGAGAGTAGGAAGCAAAGTAGGATAGAAGGAGGAAACAGAGGGAATGTTCTGGTGTATGGATTCAACCTCTTTCTCAAAATAGTCAGCAAAAGTCCTGAGGTGAGATGAAGGAAGAGTTAGTGTGGGGTAGACTTGTTGATTAATGGAGAGAAATAGGTTTGTGTAGCTTGAGAAAGGGCAGAATTGAAACAGGATAGCATAAATTTGTAGTGAAGAAAGTCTGTGAAAATATGAAAGTTCAAACAGAAGGCATTAAAAAGAACTGAGTGGAGGGAGATAGCATGAGTGTGTGGGAGCTATTTCTGTGTTAAGAAGTTATATAAACCTCAGCTATATAAAAGCTCATTGGTTAATTTTTGAGAGGCCATAAAAAATGTAGTTCTTAGGGCTCTGGATAAAGCTCCATGTGTTTAAACTTTAAGCAAAAGTTCCAATCCAATAATTATTATTTTTCAGGAAGAAGCTGTGGTGTGCCGTTATCTTATCTGTTCAGGGTCAATTGGCGAAACGCCCAGAAACAAAATGGCTTTTTGCCCGGGAACAAGTCTTATAAAATTATTTTTCTTCTTTATTCAGATGAATATGCAGAGTGTCTTAAAAATATAAAGCTGACCATGTGCTCAGCACTGTGCAAAGAGATTATATAAAGCAAGACATTAGTGTGAAGTCTTATACAAAATCATTTGTCTATTAACAGAATATGTGATGTATGTTATAACTTTTAACCATTTATTTTTTCCAAAGGTGCCCGTAAGCAGTGGTTATTGTCAAAAATTGCTGTGTAATCTAGAATGGGTTTGCCAGGAAGTGGTGAATTGGGAGTCACCTCTCATTTGTGGGTGTGTCTTGTGCATAGGGTTAAATACAGGGGATACATAGTTGCAAAAGCAGTTACATAAGTGAACAGGGTATACATTATATACAAAGCATTTCAAATTTTTAGCAGAATAGTTAAAGGGGAGTGTTTGGGTAAAAGCCAGATAGGGATTGGCTAGGGAAATTTGTATGGGTATAATAATTGCTTAATTGGGGGTGAATATTTTTCCATGACTGTGGATAGTAATGGGAGAAGAGAGATTGGCCTGTAGTTTGAGACAGTGTTTTTTGTCCCCACTTTTGAAGATTGGGACAAACTCTGGCAGTTTTCCAGGTCTTAGGGATATGGCCTGCAGACAGGATAGAATTAATTATGGAAGCAAGTGGTTTGGCAAGGAATGAGGCCCCAAAGTTTCAGGAAATTAGATTGTATCAAAGTCAGGTTCACATTGGCTACTTAGTTTTAATTTGAGGAACGAATTAGGAACATTAATAGGGAATACCTCTGTCTATATGTGGATGCTAAGACAGGAGTAAACATATTGATACAAGAATTTATTCCTAGGTATAAATTATCTCCCTATGAGAAACTATGGGATGACTTATGACTATAAGCAGTCCAAAGGAACGAATTAAGGACCATGTTATTGGTAATAAAATAATAAGTCTCGTATGCAACTAATACATTTTTTGATTCTCTCTAGGCAAAGTTGAAAGTGCACCTACTCGAGATGGGGTTAATAGTCACATATTTCCTGCACAAGCATGCTCTTCATCCCAGGTGAAAAGGCCTAAAGTAACCACCACTACAGCAATTAAAGTGGCAGAGTTTTCTTTTCCTGGACCCAAAGCTCGTTCCAGCTCCACCAAACGTTCCAGCGTCACCAAAGACCAGCCGCAGCAAGTTAACGTCTTGCCGAGTCAAAACTCTAGCCGTTTACCAACGAGGAAAATAAGACACCAGGCTAAGGCCCGGTTTTATCAGAACATTTCATTTATTCAGAGACTCAATATTTTTATTCTTTAGAGTGTGTTAAGTTAGAAATTTAAGGTGTATGTACAATTGAGCCTTGATGGGAGGATTGGTTTCCTGGAAGCGTGGCTTGTGAAAGCTCTTGTACAGGCATACCCCACATTAACGTACGCAATGGGACTGGAGCATGTATGTAAAGCGAAAATGTACTTAAAGTGAAGCACTCCCTTTTTCCCACTTATCGATGCATGTACTGTACTGCAATCGTCATATACGTGCATAACTGATGTAAATAACACATGTGTAATAAACTCTATAGTCTCCCCGCTTGCGCACAGCTTCGGTACAGGTAGGGAGCTGGCATTGCTGTTCAGGAAGTGCTGACAGGCGCATGCGTGAACTGCCGTTTGCCTATTGAGCGAGATGTACTTACTCGCGAGTGTACTTAAAGTGAGTGTCCTTAAACCGGGGTATGCCTGTATGTGTTTTGGCAGTACTCTTCACTCTCTATGTATGTGTCATGTGCAGCAAAACTTTGATCCAGAAGTGTGTTGCACCTCCACCGAAAGGAGGGGGTCACCCAGGGACGTATGTCAGCCACAAGGAAAGGATCATAAGTCAGCCATTTTGACCCATCGCAGACATCGTCTGTTCTGATATTCTGAGTGAATGATGTATATAATGCGTGCAGGGGTGAGGATCATGCATTTCGCTTCCACAGATACCAAACCCCCTTCAATTCTCAGTAATAGAATGTTGTGATGATTCTGAAAATATATGATGATAGAGATAGATGCCATTTCCTTTATCTAGCAACTGCATACCCAAAGAAAGGTTGCTTGCATAAAATAAGGTTTTTAGTATTATGTGTATAATTTCTGTATTTTCCCATTTTTTAAGGGAACCTTTTTAAAGGGTGTATCACACACTAGGAACAAGAATCAATTTATGGGTCAAGTGTTTCCACCAACCAATGAAACCTGTGTAAGAATGTATGTTTAGTCAGATAACAATTTACAGGACGGATGTGGCCTTAATTTTGCAGTTTTTAATTTCATCATTAAACCAAGAACAGGTTCAGATTAGGCTTATGGCCTTACAAAACAGAATTGCTAGACTATGTTTTAGCTTCAAAAGGAGGGGTATGTGCTTTGATCAAAGAACAATGTTGTGTTTTCATTCAAGATCAGAATGGTAATGTGCAGCATGAACTAGATAAAATAGAAGAGATTCAAAAGAGGCTTAGAAAGGAAGATGGGATGGAATGGGACCCTCTGGGTTTAGGTGTTTGGCTTGGATCACTTGGAGCACATTTTTTGAATGTTTTGGTGTGTGTGGGGGTGTTACTTGTCAGCATATATGTGGGTGTCACGTGTTGCAAAGGTATGATCCACAATGTGCGACCCCCTCCCCCAATCTGATGCCACTCTTTACAGATGCCAGAAACAGCAGTCCCTTGAAGAATGAAGATGCTGACCTCAGTTATTCAACTCCAAAAGACATATTGGCCACAGCGCCATACGAGACTATGACAGCAGGAGGGAAATAACAGCTCCCTTTTCACTCCAGTGTATACCTACAAACACTATCAGATGATGGAGAACCCCAGTACACAATATGAATCTGTCTATGCTTCCCTGGACTAACATCACAATCTTAATTCTCAAAAGCTATGTTTTAAGAATAAAAAAAGGAGGGAGTGACAAAGTGAGAATATGACGTAAAGGGGGGGGGGGGGCTGACATAACAGCACTGGGATCTAAGCAACCATTTTAAGTCAGCATCCATTTTAGGTTTTGTCTGAGTGAACGGGGTATGAGAATGGACGTTTTGAAAGAGATTTTTGCTTCCAATTTTAAAGTGATAATAAACCAAGCAGCTAACTGAAAAACCTTGAAGAGAAGAGCAAAAGTGCCAATGTTATGAAAATAAGAGACAGATAACGCAGTCTCGCATTCCGAGGGAGGTGCCCATGAAATTTCGTATGTAGAGAAAAGGTCAACAGCTTGAATAAAGTGTTATTGCTGAATCTTTTCATTTATGCATCCCATAATAATACTATTAACTCAATGTGTTCATATTCATATTTTGTTTACGTAGTGACGCACACGCAACCTCGTATAGGGGGCGTGGGCTTAGTATTTTGTGTATAAATAAGGCCTGTATGCCATCATGTCGTTGGGGGAGTTTTATTTTGAAACTCTCCTCTGCGTGTGCACCGTACACTGCGATAAACTTATTTGTCATTCTGCAATGATCCTCAGATTATGACTCTTATTTATTCATGCTTTTCACACTATATATATATGACTTGGGCTAATGAATAGCTTAGGTAGCCACCCAGTTAAAAAGGGCTGGAATATAAGGATATATATATGCCAAAGTGGAGCAGATTTTGTTTGGCTCACTATTTCTCTTATGTTGCTTTTTGCTGTGTTTAAAAGGACAGGCACAATAAAAGCCTTATTTAATTTCACCTTAACAAGTCTCCCTTGCATACCTCTGCGCACGTCCTCCTACATATAGTGTCAGAATTGGGACTGAGGTGGCCCTTGAAGTTAAAAGGGGACCCGGAGATTGCCTGTGAATTTTTGTTTGTGCTTTTGCCTACAAACAGCCTGAGCAACATAAACAAAGGATCTCATGCAGCAGAGACCAGAGTTAAAGGGATACACACCCAGGCAGGAAATCTACACTGCACTGAAACCCACAAAACCACAGATGGACTCTTTTCCCCAATTCCAAGAGGAGAGAGAGAGAGACTGTGCTGAAGCAGGTAAACCTTATTTGCCTATCACAATAAAGTGTAATATGGTCATTGAAATAGGGGTTTTGCCTTCCAGCCGTAGTCAGGGTTCAAGAAGTAAGTTAGCCCTTAAAAGGGATAGGCGTTTGTTGTTTTCAAATGTTTTGTTGAAGCAGTGATACAGATGGTGACCCACGAGCAGTACTGATTTTGCAAGTAAAGGCTGCCATGCCACATAGGACTACCAGCTGTGAATGGAGTATATGCAGAAAAGTGTGAAAATTGATGCAAGACTGTGCTGAAGCAGGGGAATTTTCAGAAAACAAGTGCTGAGGGTAAAATTGCCCTACTGGGGAAAAAGGAATTGCTGAGCTGTGTAAAAGGTATCCCAAAGTGTGAAGAGTGAATGCCATAATACCCAAAGTTGAGACTGAAAATTACTGAACTCAAGCAGAAAACCACATTATTTGGCTGAAGCGGAGTCACATGCACAAAACACCCCAAGAATGATGGGGGTGCCTGAATTCGGCACGAACCGAAACGACCGCTCTCTATGATGACGAATATGATCGACAGGAGACAGAGCGGGAGCAGCAGATCACCAAATATTTCTGTCAGTTAACGTAACTGCAAGAAAAGCCTGGCGTATACAATGAAGCGGCTGAAGTATCAAAAAAAGGAGACCCCAGTATTCCTGATGGGACGGAGTCATCCAAAACAAAAAGGCGGAAAAAGAAAAGCGGTTCTTCACTTACCGTGGAAGGAATAGACACGTCCGCAGATCCTGTGGAGATAAAGGGGGACCGAGTTGCCCTGCAGCCTAGAGAAAATGGAGAATTCGTCCCGCGGATAACCGAATATCCAGAGGGCCCAAGGCAGAAGTCGTGTACCCCAAAGAAGTGTCTGTCCAGTGCCAACAGTGAGGAACCCTCAACCAACCATCCCAGGGAAGCAGAGCCGGAACCAGTGAGTGTCAATCCCTTGACCAGCCCTGAAGATGCCCTGAAAAATGCCAGGCGTGACTGTGATATGCTCTGTCAACACTTGAAACAAAAGAAAGATGATTACGCAGAGCTACAGAAAAATAACGTGAAGCTACAGAAAGATGTGCTCACAATTTACTCTTTGGCCAGGACAGAATTGGACGATCTCAAGACTGAGCTAGATACTGCAAGCGCTACTATTTCCGCCATGGATGAAAAGTAGAGCCAATCTGATAAAATGATGGCTAAGCTGAAGCGGAAGTATGAGGAGGCACTGAAGCAGAGGACAGTCTTTCAGCAAGAGGTTCACACTCTTCGCGTAGAGCTGAATGCCTCACAACAGGAGGTCAACAGTGTCTGAACAAAGGTGGACATATCTCAGAAAGAGGTTCATACACTCCGCAGAGCATTGGATGCCTCACATCATGAGACCAACAGCTGCCGCACAGACCTGGAAGTCTCCAGAAAAGAACTACACAGTCTCACTGAGGAGCTGGACATTTCTAAAGAAACTATTGTCAATCTTAATACAGATTTCAAAGTCTCTCAGAAGGAGCTTCAGACCCTCAACCTAGAGAAGGAAGTCTCACGCCAGGAGACTGTCATTCTCAAAACAGATGTGCGTAAATGGAAGGAGGACTGCAAGGAGGCCCTGAATAGCACAGAGACTGAAAAAGGAGAAAATTTAAGATTAAAAAGAGAAAACTTAAAACTGAAAGAAGAAAATTCTCATTTGACAGACTACGTCAAGGAAAAGAATGAAAAGCTGCACGAGCTTAAAGAAATAAATAGATTTTTGGAAGGTGAGAAGTTTGAAGCAGAGCACCGACTGCAGAATCAACTGCAAGGTCTGCGTACGCACCTCCAGAAGGCCGAGCAGAAGCAGCAAACTCTGCAGGAAGACAATCTGCAGGCTGCTAAAGAAGTACAAGTGCTGCAGGAACGTCTGATTACCCAGTATGTCCCCGCAAAGCAGCATGAGAAATTGAAGGCTACCCTGAGCATCACCAAAGCATCGCTAGAGGCCAAGCTTAGAACCCAGGTGACTCGGCACAAAACGGAGCGCAAGAAGGTTCAGAAACTGAGACAAGTAACTGTGGCCCGAGCAAAGAAATTCACAGTGCTTCACAATACAATGAAAATGTGGAAGCAAGCTCAGAGAAATCAAAGTGTGCAGATAAATTCCCTGAGAAGAGACTTGCAAGACGCACTCAAAAAACAGGGATCTCTCGCGAATGAGATTACAGTTCTACAAGGACAAGTATTGACCCTGACTAAGCATCAGTATCCCACAGCCACAAAAACCCATGAAGACAAGGGTACAGCAAGAACTGGGAATACCGCTCGTCTGAAAAACAAGGTTGCAAAATTTGAACCACCTAAACAAGCACTAACAAAACCTTCAGCCATCCAACAGGCAACAAAAAAAGGTACACGTGCTGAATCAAAACCAGAAGAATCCTTAGCTAATGAAGCTGAAAAGATGGGACATTCTCTGGAAGTGGATGTGGAATTGCAACTTAGGGCTCTATGCACTAAGCGCCGAAAAGCGTTTTATCGCCAAAAAAGCCTTTGCAATTCAGTAAGCGCCGATAAGTGGCCAAAATAGGCATTTTTCTTCCCGATAAAAATTTATCGGCAGCCAAGCCACTTTATGGCACCTTTCACCACTTTTTTAAATCATTTGTATTCTAGTAGCCCCGATCATGTTTTCTGTGCTTATCGGTGCTGATCGGCACTCTAAGAAAAGCCATTATTTCGGAAAATCGTCCCGCCAACTCAAAGCTGGCGAGTCGATGGGGAGAAGCATCGGCAAGGGCGACACTTAGAAAAAATCAGGCCTTTTTCCTGTCTGTGATTGATGCCGGGGGTCTCCGGAGCTGATACCAGCACCGGAGGCCCCCGGCATGCATCCGAGGCAGGAAAAATGCATGTAAAGCCCACTTCATTACCTTAGCGGCTAACCGCCCCTCCCCCACCCCCAGTACCCACAATAAAAACAATACACAGCCCCACATTAAACATTATTCTATTTATTAAATACATTACCCACCCCCTGTGCCCCCCCATAAATACATGATTTATTCTTTTACATACAGGGTTCATACCCCAACCCCACACGAGTCCCCGGCGGGCTGACGGGTCACCTGACAGACCTACAGGGTACCAGCAACTTGTTTCAAACAGGTTCTGGAGGCCTGTTGGTGGGTCCCGCCAAGCGCCATGGCCCCCAGGTGGTCTCCGTGGGTACACCGTGGGCCACAATTGGGTCCCCACGGTAGGCCCACGGATGTCTGGGAGCCCCGGGTCAGACCCACAGGTGTTTGAGGGGCCTCGGGTGGTTCTCACGGGGGTATGGGGACTCAAGAGTGCTCACTACAGGTCTGCGGTGCCCCCACGGATGTGGGACCACCGGTTCTTCCCCACATGCTACGGGTCCGCGGTGCTCCACAGATGTGGGACCACCGGTTCTTCCCTGCAGGTGTCACCCGTGGACCACCAGCCTGATACCCGTGAGATACCCGAGGATATCGCAGGTGGTCTCCAGAGGTCTCACGCAGAACCAAGGAAATAACCCTGAATGTAAAATAAATAAACCTGACCTATACACTCAATACATTCACCCCCCCCCCCCACCTACAGTACAATAATGTGCAAAATAACTATTATCCAGATAGGGATAATAGATTATTTGCCCATTATTAAACACATTAACTAGCATATTAAAATAAATAAAGTACTACTGACCTCATCAGTAAGAAGCCCCCGTCGTCAGCAACATCCTTGTCTTTCGTTGCCCACAAAATACATAGCCAATACATAGCCAATACATTGCAATTACATTCAGATATCAATTAACCCCTTAAACACCTTATCGGATAATAACCACAAAGGTAATAAAGGGGTTAAGCCACACTGGCCCGATACCCACCCTTCACCCATTAATTTGTACAGTGGCTTCATCATGCAACTATATATATACACATATAGATATATATATATATCTATATATATAGATATATATATACACATGATGAACCAATATACAAATAAATGTAGAAGGGTTATCAAAAACATGCTGTACTACAAATACCACTTCTCCATACAGACACAGTACAATAAAATCTATTTCCTTTAATAATCCAATCTGATCTTCCAATCAAAATCCTCAAATGCCAATCAAAAGCCTCACATGCCACTCAAAACATTGCATTTACATTGTATACATTATGCATACAATCTATGCACCATGTACATTCTGCAAATGAATGTGAACAATAACATATTCCAAACAAAATACCAATACAACCAAACAAGTATACTATTTAAACCAATCCAGTAACCATAAATCAATTAGCATTCATTAATTAAATCACTAAACAATTTACATTCCATCCATAACAATTAAACAATTAAGTAATTCAATCGTTGAACAGAACAAGTTATCCTCAGACAAAATATAAGTACCAAAAATAATTCAATATACAAAAGCAAGCCTCACCCTGACCTAAAGTACACCATACAATAGCAAAAAGTACATCTATCTAATTTTAAAATACATGACACACACATTTATGCATAGCAGCATAGGCAAAATAAATTTAAACACAGCAAAACAAGCTATTAAAACAACATCATTTCTTACCCTGTATGTATATATCGATCTAGACATACATACATAAATACAGTGGCAAGAAATGATATAGCCAAAAAATAAAAAAATACACATGTAAAAAACCTTAAAAAAAAATGAACAAGTTAAATAAAATACATTTCTTTAGTTCACTTACCATTACTTGACCCACTCACCGACTCCCATTGAACAGGTTACTCTCGAACCAATCCACGCACAGGAACCCATAAAATAATAAACCATAAAATAAAAAACCATAAAATAATAAAACACGACAATCCAGGGGTCTTCTATTTGTAATCCATCTTCATCTGTATTCTTCTTTCTTGTATCTTCTTCCGGGGTCTTCTTGTCGTCTTTGGCCACGCCCTGGTCTTCTTTCTTCTCCGGAGGTCCTTCCTCCTCGGCGTCTGCCTTCAAAATGAGACGACATAGGCTTTTAAAGGCCTATGACATCACATTTTCGTCGTGGTTCCCTCGGCCCTGATTGGGCCGTGAAAACCATGTGTTTTGGCCGAGAAAAAAAAAATTATGACGTCATTTAAAGGCAATGAAAGCACAGCCAATCAGAATGGCTTTGCTTCAATTGCCTTTAAGATGACGTCATGAAAAGAAACATGGCCGGCCTCACATGGTACGGTAGCCAATCAGAGCGTGGGAACTCCATCCCAACTCTGATTGGCTCTAATACCATGTGACAGGCTTTCAATGTCGTCACATCCGTTCTCCCCCAAGCCTATGTCACATGGTATACTAGAGCCAATCAAAGTTGGGATGGAGTTCCCCTCCGTCTTGCCTTCAGCGTTGCGGGAAGATTTGCAGATGTGGACAGAGACAGAGACAGGTGCAGGTGGAGAGATGGCTACACAGCTTATCTAAAAGATTAGTATTGGTTTTCTCTCCACCACTGATAGGCCAAGTGAAGGATTAACACTGCAGGGTCCCATTCAAAAGCATGGTCCATTCAGAGGCATGGTCCCGTGCAGCATTAGTCCCCTCAGACCACAAAATGTACTTTTTTGGGGTGGTAGTTGGGCTGCGGCTTTCCTGTGGTTGTAGGGGCCCCAAGAACAGTAAGTTTTGCTACATCTACATTGTTACTTTTTGGTGATTGCACCACATGAACATGCAGCAGCAACTACCTGAGAGAGAATCTATTTTATTGGACTAGCTACATTATTTGGACACTCACTAACCAGCATAAGAGACTACCTAAGTTCTCTATGAACTGTAGGTACTAACCTAACTGCTTCACGATTTTTATTAATCCACGTAATTTTTCACTTTGTTCATTTACTTATTTTTATTTATTTTCTTAATATATTTTTTTATATTTCATATTTTTGTTTTTTTTAAAACCTTTCTATATTTATTACCTACTCTATTAAAAAGGGGTATTTCCATTTTATTAATTGACGCTATACATATCCAATATTGAATTGTTTGTTTTATCCGATTTGTTTACTTATACTCTTTCCAATATTGTGGCTTCCACATTGTGGTTTATAGTGTGGTAATAATACTATCTTACTTATCTAACTAGCCAACAATCGTCTATTTAGAAACCCCTTTATACTGTATCGATACCTTCAGAAACACACAGGCTTAGAGTTATTGAAGTAGAAATAGTGCAGAATTAATAAGTACTTTAGGATTTGGTGATACCTTTTTTATTTGTTTAACCCTCTTTACCCGGCTCCAAAGGAGGTCACATCAGTTCTACTATATACAATGTAAGTGCTCAGTCTCTTATAACTTTTCAGCTTGCTAGGTATGTACAGGCTGGAAGTGATAAAGCAGATAGAAAAAAGATGGGCACCAGGAACTTTTGTAAAACATAAAAGTGCTTTATTTGCAATCCATCCATAAGGCTCCACAGGTATTAAAATACACCACACTTGACAGAAACGAGTGGCAAAACATAATACTCTGAACATCATCCCCTAATATCTCTCACTCTTATGATCAGGAGGTACTTATACTTGTTACCAGTAGTAAGGGCTAAATTGTCAGTCTCTTGCATAGTTAGTAATGCCCCATATCGTATGGGCCTTTCTAGATACACTTCGGTTTCGAGTTTAACAAGCCGCAAACTAACTATGTGATCAGGATTGCACTAGGGACCTTTTGGTTGGGCTAATCCAAACATACTCTGGAGTTACTATGCAGAGAACTCCTAACTAAAAGCAGGCTTCCTCCTTTTCAATAGTGAGAACAATCTATCCTTACGACTGGCGCTTCCTTAAAGGGCATAATTCCTAACTCAAAACAACAAACGGTGACACGACACACACACATACACATGAATAGATACATACACACAAACCTATTTACAGGACTCACAGTGAGACCCCACTCTAGACTCTGAAGAACCTGTTTCAGGAGCATTTGTTGGAGCTATATATACCCCTCTATCTACATATGGTGACATCACTAGTCACAAGGCATACGTGGGATTGGCAATCCCTTCTACATAGTCATCCTACATCACATGATGGGGAGCAAAAAACCTGAGTGAGCCCACACATTAAGGTCCGAAAAGGTGGCTATATTTGGACTAACAATTTATATTATCATATTATCATTATGATATCAACTCTTAGTCCAAATAAAAAGGCATCACATATACTGAAGTACTCATTTATTCACAAGTGGACTAACACAGTTATTTCTATTTAATTCATAACGTAAGAATGCAACTGAGCAGAAAATTATGGCCAGAATACTGTGAGGTCATCGATGACATCAGAATGGGAGGGTGTGGCTAAGTTGCACCTGGAGTAGTCATCAATCATTGGTCAAAATGCTCTCTGCCTTTAGATAGCTACAGGCAGCTGACAACAGCATTGTGAGATCACATAAACTCAACGGGACATCATAATACACTGAATGTTGGAAAACTACTGTATAAATGCTGAAGTGAGGAGGAATATTCATTTATTTATCAGCATGGAGCAAAGGAGGAGGAGAGTTTCCTTGCAACAGGATCAATAATATCCTGATTACCAATGGTGGCACAGAGAGATGTGAGTGGAGTTTATTCTAACAAGGGCTAGTTGGGACAAGGGATGGGATGCCAGTCTACATGTTCATATTGAATTTGTTAGTTGAATTGGCTGAATATTCTCCTTAAAAGCAGCAATTTCCCCACAAACAAATGGGTTTGTTTTTGGAGTCCAGTGATCTTCCTCCACACATAGTTCAGTCCCTCCAATCCTTCACACAGCCCCCATTCAAACACAGCCCCTATTCAAACGCCTATGCACAGTCCAGCCACCCTACACACACACACACAGTCACTTTCCTAACCCGCAATGATTGTTCCTTCTCTCCCTCTGCAGTGATATATTATTACAAATAAGTAGGTAGCTGGACTCCCTCTGGAGAGACATAGAGAGAAGGGGGCGGGGTGAGAGAGGGAGAAGGGGGAGAGGAGGAAGAGAAGATGTGGGGGGGGGGGATAGAAGTGGAGGAGAGAGATGGAGGGGGTAGAGAGAGGAGTATGGAAATAGAGTCACTGCATTGACACAGGTAGGTATGTCAATAAGGTCAGATGAGAGGCAATGTGGTTAAATGTGAATAAATTAGATCTCAAATGGAGGATAGAGGAACTATAGACACATGTCGGGAGAGAAAGGATTGTATTAAAATTATCTAACGTAATATCAAGGTGCTGGTATCTAATTTACGGCAGCACTTGCAGACAAAAGCCCAGAACCTGGCAGCGCAGGATGAAAGGCTGGGTCAACTACTGTCCCGGTCCCCTCAGTATGCCAGACCCGAACTTTCGGACAGCCCACCAGTTCAATTGGGAAAAATGAAGCATGGAGAAGACCATGGGGCTTTCCTTTTACCCTTTGATAGGGTCACCACTGCCCAAGGCTGGCCGATAGATTACTTTGCAACCATGTTGACCCCACTCCTAATAAGAGAAGCCCAGTCTGCATTTCACGGCCTTCCTGCAGATCAGGCTATGGACTATAAACTGGTAAAATCAGCCATTCTGAATCACTTAGGCCTGGCCCCAGGTCTACCAGAAGTAATTGCAGACCTTGAAATACACCTCCAAAGTGAGACCCCAGCTCTTAACTCACCAATTGCTAGACTTGTGTACCCCGTAGATGCAGCCAGAGCAACCCAATGCAGGATAAAGATCCATGCTGCCAAAACCCTAGCTCTAGCTGTTCATCTCCTGAAAAGTTCTTTGGGGCCAAGGACCAGCAGAATGACTGGACCTGATGGTACAGATTCCACCAAATCTGGCTGATGCCCAAAGGAGAGGACCGGACAAATATGAACACTACAACCCACCAGTTCAGGACCACCAAGCCCCACAAAGGGAACACCCATGCCTTATGGCAGTAACCATCGATACGCTCGTCTACTTTCTGAGGTTGGCTCATCACTAAAAGAGGGGGGCTGCAGAGGACGTTGTACACAAGATGCACCCAGTTCCTGGTTTCCAGTCTCCAATCAGATGAGGGTTATCAACGCTATCCCACTGCATGAGAGCCATCTCCATGTTTGACCTATGGGAAACATGGCCACCATTTTACAGATCATCACAGTTGGATTGCTTCTTCGGCAGGACCGTTGCAACAGCCTCCAGTAGAGAATACTCCAAGTCGTGGCTCATTCTAGTCCTGGTTGGGTAAATGTCTTTCCATGCACTTGTGGATTCGGTAAAACCCTTATCCTTCCGAAGCTTCTCCCAGTTAAAGTGCTATCCTATGACTCCCCATGTAGCATAGAGTGTATACATGATGATACAAAAAGGTACCCGACAGCCAACATCCTGCTATAGTTAAAGGGTTGAGTGGCCAGGATATAAGTAAGAGTCGCTTCTTGGCTCCCTGCATCCATCTTGCTGGGCTGAGACTGGCCCTATTTGTCCAGGCTCCGAAATCTCAGAGGCAGAGACTCTGTGACAAACAGGACTGGTTGGAAAAGTCTGGGTCTCCAGGTAACAATACATAAAACATAAATTACAAGTAATGACTGGGAATGGCCAGAAGGAAGGAGAGGCAGAGTCTTGAGATTTACCTGAGTTGTCTCTTCTTGACTTCTGCTAGAAGCAGAGGGAAGATCTCGTTCTTTCTAGACAATATTAGAAGGTGTGGGAAGTTCTCTAGGTCGCCATGGGGTTCTCACCATTGAACTACGAAATCTCTCAACCAGAAACAAGGGAAGGTAAATTAATTTACCATGTAATCTTACTGAAACCCTGGAAGGTGAAGAGATCTCTATTAATCCACCCCATACATGGGGCAATGGATCTGGGTCGTCTGCCTCCAAAGGGGAGCACCTTTGATGGCAATTAAATCCCTCTGGTAAGTCAATTAACCTGTCCGTCTAACTATCGACCTGTCTCCCTCCTGCCTTTTGCCTCTAAACTCCTTGAACGTCTTGTATTCTCTCGCTTGCTCCATTTTCTCAACACCTATTCTCTCATAGACCCTCTAATCTGGCTTCCGCACGGCTCACTCCACGGAAACAGCCCTCACTAAAATAACTGATGACCTCCATGCTGCCAAAGACAGAGGTCATTGCACTCTGCTCATATTACTCGACCTCTCCGCAGCATTTGACACCGAGGACCACCCTCTTCTCCTTCACATTCTCCATACTCTTGGTATTCGGAACAAAGCTCTATCCTGGATTTCCTCTTACCTCTCCCATCGTACTTTCAGTGTCTCTTCTGCTAACACCACCTCCTCCTCTATTGATCTCTCTGTGGGGGTACCCCAGGGCTCTGTCCTGGGACCTCTTCTCTTTTCTCTGTACACACTCTCTCTAGGTGACCTAATAACATCTCCTGGGTTTAAATATCACCTCTACGCTGAAGACACACAAATTTACTTTTCAACACCCGACCTTACACCTGCTGTACAAACCAAAGTTTCTGAATGTCTCTCTGCTATATCATCCTGGATGGCCCCCGTCGCCTTAAACTCAACATGGCAAAAACAGAACTCCTCATACTTCTTCCCAAATCTGGCCCTACTACCTCCTTCCACATTACTGTTGGAACTACGATCATTCACCCAGTAGCCCAAGCACGCTGCTTAGGGGTCACACTGGACTCCTCTCTCACATTCTCCTCTCACATTCAAAACGTTTCTAAAACCTGCCGCTTTTTCCTCCGCAATATCACTAAGATACGCCCGTTCCTCTGTTGCTCGACTGCTAAAACTCTGACTCAGGCCCTCATTCTCTCCCGTCTTGATTACTGTAACCTCCTGCTGTCCGGCCTTCCTGCCTCTCACCTGTCTCCCCTACAATCTATCCTAACGCTGCTGCCAGAATCGCTCTGCTCTTTCCTAAATCTGTCTCTGCGTCTCACCTCCTGAAATCCCTCTCCTGGCTTCCGATCAAATCCCGCATCTCACACTCGATTCTCCTCCTCACTTTTAAAGCTTAACACTCTTCTGCCCCGCCTTACATCTCAGCCCTAATTTCTCGTTATACACCATCCCGACTCTTGCGTTCTTCTCAAGGATGTCTTCTTTCTACCCCCTTTGTATCTAAAGCCCTCTCCCGCCTTAAACCTTTTTCACTGACTGCCCTGCACCTTTGGAATGCCCTTCCCCTCAATACCCGACTAGCACCCACTCTATCCACCTTTAAGACCCACCTTAAGACACACTTGCTTAAACAAGCATATGAATAGCACTGTGGATAATACTGGACACATGATATAAAGCTTAGCCCTCTGCAGATGCACTTACCAGAACTCCCTCCTACTGTCTCTGTACGTTCTCCCTACCCACCAATTAGACTGTAAGCTCCTCAGAGCAGGGACTCCTCTTCCTTAATGTTACTCTTATGTCTGAAGCACTTATTCCCATGATCTGTTATTTATATTATCTGTTATTTATTTGATTACCACGTGTATTACTACTGTGAAGCGCTATGTACATTAATGGCGCTATACAAATAAAGACATACAATACACTACAGTAAGCACTGGTGAACCCATATAAACAGTCTTAAAGCTGTTCTAGTGTCTTTGAGAGAGGCAGGGCTCACCACCAACCCTAAGAAATGCGCCTTATGAAAGGCCGAGACAAAGTACCTTGGTTATGTTGGGAGTGGGAAAGTAAGGTAAGGTAGCTGCCTTAAAAGAAGTTCCAACCCACCAGACAAAAACAGATGTTCTATTTTAGGTTTAGCAGGTTATTACAGTCGCTTCATCCCAAACTATTGCACAATTAGAGCACCCCTAATAGACCTCATAGAAAGAGTGCCCCTGCCCAAGGAGTTTTGTCTAGGGACTGCTTCAGAGCCTTCAATGAAGTTAAAAAGTTTCTATCTGAGGGTCCCACCTTAGAAGCCCACATTATGATAGGCCCTTTGTACTAAATACTATGCCTTTGATGTAGGAGTAGGGTATTTCTGTCCAAACAATTTAAGAGAATAGAACACATACCCTGTTTCTAAGCAGGAACTAACTCCTGAGGGAGGTGAATTACTCGGTTATCGGACAAGAATGCCTGGCAGTAAAATGGGCTATTGACACCTTGAGACTTTACCTAGCGGGAGTTCATTTAATTTTAATGACAGATCACGCTCCCTGAATATGGTACATTCTACCTCCTGGTTAACTAGATGGTATATGGCCCTCAAAACCTTCTTATTTGAGATTCAGCACAGGGCAGCAAGCAAATTGCCAATGCTGATTTTATGTCTCAAGAAGGAGTGGAGAGTAAGGTTTCAGCCGTGTGCAGCCCAGCCTCACATAAACAGGGGTGGAATGTGACAGGGTAGATTCCCTGTCTAACTATTATGCAAGGTAAATGTATCTGTAGTGTATCTCCCTATGCCTCAGGCACCAAAAAATAGATTGTAAGCTCGACGGGGCAGGGACCTATGCCTACAAAGAAGTCTCTTTAAAGTGCTACGTAAAACTAGCAGCGTTATACAAGAACATGCTATTATTAAGGTATCAATATTGAATGTACTGTATGTAAATGTCTTTTTTCAGTTTTTTTTTATTGTATTTATTTTTATGTTTTTCATTGTCCATTGACTACTAATGTATTAATCTGTGCCCCTTTAGGGCACAGATAAATACAGTGACAGGCAATGCATTTTTTGACAGATGCTTGTTTTGTATTGATTGGTATTTTATCTATTTCTGTTTATTATGTTGATAAAATTGTTTGGATTTTGGATGCCTTGTTTTTAGTACATTTGTGGATTGCCTAGTGGTTTTATTTCTTGATTTGTTTTGTTAGTTAGGTGTTTCTTTAATTGTATTCTATAGTTTTGGTATAATATCATGTTTATTCTTTAGCGGTTTTGGTGTTAGAATAATTTTATTGATGTGTATTTGAGGCTTTTTAGTTCTTTTATTGTTGTGGTGTATAGGTACTTGTTTATTTCTTTAATTGTTGTGTATTGTTGTGCTTGATTGTTTTAATAGGTTGCCATTGACTGCTATAGTGGCTTATCATGCCCATATTATATGGGTATGATGAATCACTGTGCCCATCAATGGGTAAGAGGGTGGGTATACAGTAGTGGCCCTTGGGTGGGTGATTAGGCCTCCCAGGTGGGTAGTGGGGGAGGGTGGGTTAACCCCTTAATTAGGGGGAGGGTGGGTTAACCCCTTAATTACTATCGTGGTTATTAATCGCTAAGGTGATTAAGGAGTTAGGAGCCATTTGATTGTATTTTTTTCTTGTACTCTTGCTGCCAACGGAAGACATGGACCTGGAGTATGCTGACAAGGATACCCTTCATGATGACAGGGGTAAGTAGAAAGTTGTATTTACTTTATTTATGCTGGCTGGCTAATGTTTGATTTTGAATGGGCAAATGAGCTATCTGGATAATAGTTATTTTGCCCATTACTGTATGTGTTGGGGAGAGGGGGGGAGGGGGGGCTTGTTTGGGGTAGAGGAGGTGGGTGGTAGGGTTGTTGTGTTTATTTTTGTTTATTGTGGGTAGAGTGGTTGGGTGAAGGGGGTAGTGGCCTCAAGGATGGATGTTTAGGCCTAACGGGTGGTAGCGGGAGGAGTTAATCCATTCATTACATTAGCGGTATTAACCTATGCATTTAAATCCCACGGTCACGTGACGCGGACATTTAAATGCATAGGAGATACCGGCACCCCATAACGGGGCCTGTATTTCGTGAAGCACAGGGTTCCCAGACAATGTGGTTCTGCTCCGGAGGTCCCCTGCTCATGTACACTAGTATTAACATTTTTATTAAAACCCTGCGATAGCTGGCGAGATATGCGCAGGGAGAAGCGGCTCTGTCTGGGCAGCTCTCTTTGCAACTGGGCCAGATTGCCGGGTGAGCCCTTTAGAGAGAGGCGAATATCATGTTGCTGGCTACTCGCCATTTTGGGGCATTTTGCTATCGCATGTATTCGAGGCTTTCTGAATACCGTGATTGCAACACTGACAAAACTGGTGGCGTTACCGGTCCAGCAATTTTTTTTATGAAGGCTTATAGAATACGCCCCATAGTTACTAACTTACAAGACTAACTCTATATACAGTGGGATCCCCATCTCTAACTCCTCCTGGGACCTGAACTAGAATATTCCATCACCATTTTATATACCCCATAGTGACATCACTAGTCACTATGACTACTGGGGAGGGGTTTTGTATTCTACCAAGTATCTTTACTTAGTGAGATCACTAGGCACCTTCTATAAAGTTGGTGTGGCTAGGTTTCCCCCCAGAAACTCCACACCATGTGATGGATAGATATGAAATTGTACAATTGTAGCTACCCATACAATTAACCCTCTAGGGCCCTTTCTTAAAGTAGTATTCCCCCAGGGGCGCTACACATAAATAAATTAAAGACACAGTAACACTGAATGTAAGGTAACAAAACAATTGTCAATCTGAATAAATAATGAACAGTAGTAGACGCTAGTCAGCTGGTCACAAAGGCATACCTATTGTTGTTCAGGGGACTGGGCCCATGTTAGCCGTGGTTTAGGATTAAAGTAAATAAAGCAGGATGCGGAGAGAACCTTAAATAAAGAAACTGGGAACACAGTATTCAGCACATTGATGTCCCTTTACTTGATAATGGTGTATTACAAGAGAATGGAATACAGCAGGGCCCTGCTTCTTGGCACCCCGCATATCAGTGATCTGCCGATATAGCGGTACCGAGCAGGGGGCTGCCATGTCTGCGCATGCGCAGAGTGGGGAAGTCGAGGTCACGCATGCGCAGAACGGGGGGTGCCGAGGTTGTACATGCACACAACGGAGGTCGCACATGCACACAATGGAGGTCGCATAAGGGAGAATTTCAGGTCTGCACATGCGCACACGCTGAAAATAACAGGTTCCACTTTCCGGCGATTTTTGCTTTGCGGCAGGCCCATACAATGGAACCCGCCGCATGCCCGGGGCTCTCCTGCATAGTACATTTTCTCATGACAATTAAAACTGAAACTCGACAACACATTTCTGTACAGTGAATTTTTACTATTATATCCCTATTGTCATCCCTTTTCTTTCAATAACCACCGGTAACACATTTTTGATATGGGTGATGTAGTTGTTGCATGTTTTTACACTTAGACATTAATTTCAGTATTTTTTTATCCACTTCACTAGTCTTTGTTTGTTTTATAAATGCTAAACTTCTTCCCAATACAGTAACTTACTCTGGAGGTGGTCTGACCCAGTTTATTCAACTGTCCTTAATGAATATCACAGATACACTGTGTTTTAGGTCGTTATCTTGGAAGCACTAGTGACTAGATGGGAAGTATTCTGAAATGTACATCTTCATGATCTCCTGGAAATAGACTTTATCTGTGATACCTGGAGATGCAATACAAATGGCACACTGTTACAATATATGGGAAAAGAGACAGGGTAACGTTAATACACAGTCACTGTTCACAACACTGAAATCGCATTTGGCTTACCTTCAAATATAACTATAGGTCCAAGGTTGCTCTCTATACATGAACATTTAGGGGATTCTTTAGTCAAGGTTGCAGTGATAAATGATTTAATTTTCAGAATGCCATAGTGGAAAATAATTCCAGAACAATAAAGTTTTCATCAGAAAATATGACAGCCTCAAACTTTTCTCCACTGTCAATCCATAGCATGTGCTTTGTTAACTTTTTTTGCTAACATTCTTTATCATGGGATGCGCTTATACATAATAATAACAAAAAGGGGGTTAGAACGGGAATATGGTGCAATGTTCATGAATATCACTTGGCATGAAAAGAAGAGAACAGCGCAGGGACACACATTAGGGCTTTACATTTTTACTGAATATGCATAAAAGCAGGAAAAGCAGTAATGACCTTAAAGGAAAGATATTCTTTAAGGTTAAATCACAACAATTACATAACTTCAGTGTTGATGCATGTGCCACTAGTGCGAGTACCGTCAGGCACATCCGTCTTTGGTGCTCAGCACAGCTTCAAACTGTCCGTGCGGGAAAAAAAGGATACCACTGTTTGTCGGTCATCTGACTTTCACTGACTGAGAAATGATCAGCCTCTTAAGTCTTTCGCTTAGACCAGAATCTGCAAAAGTTCCGCCGCTGGTGTGCATAGTCCAGAGGAGAGTCTCCCAAATGAAGTTACATTTCATGGAGAAAATGTTCCCCAATGCTATTGGCATTGCCTTTGCCCATAGCATTGTGGGAAACTTGCTCTTTCATCTTTTGCTGGGTTAAATGGGTAAAACAGAATGGGCGAAACTATTTTCAAAGTCACTTTTCATATAAATGGAATGAATTTTGTATAATTACACAGGGCACACGCACTGCACAAATAAAAAAGCAGGTGAGCATTTTCAATCAGTACTATATGCAGGGCCGCTAACAGATTCCATGGGACTCAGGACTAGAGCTTCACCTGGCGCCCTCCCCCATGTCAGCGCCGCACACAACCCACTCCCAGTGTCAGCTGCCTTGCGAGCCCTCCCCTTTCATACCTGTATTTCTTTCCTTTCACTATCTCACATTCTTCCATCTCTCTTTCTCACTCAATCTCCCCCTCGCTCTTTTACACCCCCTCTCTTCTCACTCTCCACACCCTCCCCCAACTATCACTCAATCCTATTCCATCAATCCCCCTCTCTTCACTCATCTCCCACACACACAATTCCCCTCAATACCCATACAATTCCACCCCCCACACAACCCCTCCCAATACAAAACACTACCCCTAAATACAGACAATAGATACAAACCCTCAGATACAAACACACTACACCCCCCCAGATATAGACACCCCTCCCAGATACACAACTACTACCCCCAGATGCAAACACCACCCCCAGATACAAAAACAGTACTCCCCCCCCAGATATTTACCACCACTACTCTCCAAATATAATTACCACCACACACCTATCCCCCCATCCCAAAAACAATTGTAATTACCTCTGGTTGCCACCACTAGCCCCACAGTTCTCCCCAGCTGCTGCTGCCTATTCTTCCCACGCTGGTCCTGCTTCTCTCCTCACCGAGCCTGCCTTTATCTCCAGCCGGTGTGCACCGGAAGCTGTGCCTGACTTCTGGGTGCACCCAGCTTCAGGAACACACTGGCAGGAGAGGATGGTGTGGGAGAAGATGGTGTGGGAAGAGAGCCGGGAGCCGGGGCCAACGGTAGCAGCAATCAGAGGCCCAGCAGCTGGCCAGCTAGGCCCCCACAGCCACCATGCCTGGGACACTTGTCCAGGCACTTCCCTCTTGTCGGCAACCTTGACTTTATGTGTAAGTAATGACACACTCATTTTTCTCAATCTCAATTTTTCAGTTTTCCTGTCCTTCATTCCTAAGGAGTTGAATAAATTTGGGGATGATGTGAAGTCTTCTGGACCCTCTGAATCTATAGTGCACTTTTTAAATCTATGATTTAACCAATGGTGTGTATACTAATCATCTAAGCATCAGCGATCATCGTAGGTTTGCACTCTATACGATTTATGAACAAACAAAATACAAAAGAAGCTAGTAAACTTCTATTTATTCTCTATCCAAATAAATGGTTCATCCAAACAACCAAAGGTTGAAGCATTTCAAAATTAGCAAAGATTCTAATGTATACCAGTTGGGGCAGTCTCACCATAGGGTAAATAGTACACATACCATTTCCTCAATATGCTCAACCAGACTAGTATTTACTGATGAATGAATACTGGTCAAATTAGATATTCCATCAATTGAATATTGATAAAGAGGGGCAACATCTTGCAGAAACTTTCTAGAAACATACAGTAGGATAAAGTTAGCACACAATAGACTACATTCATCTTCTCATGGATATCATCTTACACATGACTTTAAATGTAAGCGTACATTATCTTTGCAGAAACACAGCAGTAACATGACACAATCTTTTATAATCTGTGATTGAGTTTTTTAGATGTCATAAGTAATTAGAGACATTCCCGCAATCTTAGCATGTGGAGGATATCTATAAAGGACCACAATTGACCATTATGATGTTAAATTGATAGCAGTAGATCCATTTTTCTATTGCCCTTACATACAGTTTATGACAAAATATGTGATAAGAAACACAAATATGTTTCATAAACCTGATTATGTTTATAATGATGCAAGAGAACATTATTACTCTGTCAAAATGGAAAATTAATTATCTTAATGCTTGTTTAATGTTAATAAAACCTTTAAAAACGGCAAAATTAAAGCAGCAATCCCCACCATTGATATTCTTTTTTCAGTTAAAAATAATTCAGGATCTGATTCAGTGGGTTCCCCACACTATTTTTATTTCTGGGGATCACCCGGTTCTGGAGTAATTTCCCTTTTGTTTTTTTAGTTGTCAGTATTTAGCTTCTCATTCAGGAAATCAAAATGGTTGCCAAATCCCATGGAATAGGGGATGACATTGCAGTTTCCTGTTGGATGACCGTGGCACCAATCTTTGATTTTACAACAATTAAAAATATAAATATCCTGGGAATCTGGGGGGATCCCCAAAACTAAAGATTGCTCAATTTAACTCCAGTAGATCTCCATGGTTCAGATTATGAAAGAAAACAAAATTAGTAGTAAAAATTGGGGCTATTGCTGCATCAACTGTCATACAATATAATTAAATTAATGCAGCAATCGTCCCAGAATCCTATATAAGTTTAAATCACACAGTATAATGCTAGTAACTTGTTCAGAGTGGTAAGCATCATGATTTTCTTAATCTTTAGATTCTAAGGGCCTCATGCAGTAAGCGTCGATCAAGTGAAATCGGCAAGCTTACCGATTAGTCATGTTAATGGCGATTTTTCCTCTCCGTATGCAGTAAGTGCCGAATACATTCAAAATCAACCCGAAAACAAATCCGCCCACTCTCACGATGATTAGCCGATCACACACAGGTGTATCGGCGTGCGTGGCGGGGTGCTGATAGGTTGCCCAATCACAAATCTTGCTGAATCAGGCGAAACAAGCATGTATTGGATTGCGCGCCATATTTAAAGGCAACGTGTACTGCTAATCATTCTCTGTGTTGTTGGGAGTGAGAGAGAGAGAGATGCACAGAGCTGGCTGATTGAACATTTGCATATTGACGGAGAGACTTGTTGTGCATTGGGTGAGCTTTGTCCATTGTTGTTTTGTTTACATCTTTGTCTTGTTTTATATGTGGAAGTGTTTCGTGTGATTGGCTGTACATTTATTGTCTGTTTTTTGTGAGTGCTGGAAGTATGCCCGCAAAGCGTGGGAAGAGTGATGCTGGTGGGAGTGGGAGTGCTACTCATGCGAGTACGCGTCAGAGTGAACGTACTGTTCAGGGGAGTGATGTTGCTGGTGCACCGAGTGGTGTTGCTGGGAGTGGGAGTGCTGTTGCTGGGAGTGGGAGTGTTGTTGCTGGGAGTGGGAGTGCTGTTGCTGGGAGTGGGAGTGCTGTTGCTGTGAGTGGGAGTGCTGTTGCTGGGAGTGGGAGTGTTGTTGCTGGGAGTGGGAGTGCTGTTGCTGGGAGTGGGAGTGCTGGTGCTAGGAGTGGGAGTGCTGGTGCTAGGA
Organism: Ascaphus truei; assembly: GCF_040206685.1. Taxonomy (NCBI): domain Eukaryota; kingdom Metazoa; phylum Chordata; class Amphibia; order Anura; family Ascaphidae; genus Ascaphus; species Ascaphus truei. Next base: position 324,072,907 of record NC_134484.1, read on the forward strand.
GTGGGAGTGCTGGTGCTGTGAGTGCTGCTGGTGGCGCAGTTGCTGATGGGGTGGATGGTGGTGGCGTGCTTGCTGGTGGGCAGCTTTTGGAGTCTCTTCCATTGGAAGAAGGAGAGTCCAGTCAGCACCAGCCAAGCTCTGACCCTAAACCTGCTCGGAAGAAATGTGTGGAGAAGCCACGTAATCCTCGCTTCAATGACCAGGAAAATACAGCTCTTGTCACTGGCATTCTGGAGCACTATGACAGTATATATGGACATTTACTAGGTAAGTGTACCTTTACGTTTATTATTCAAATACATGTGATCCTAGGTCATCTGAGTTTTGTTCATATGCAAATATGGGTTCAGAATATCTTTCTATGTTAATTAGTCTGGAAACACAGCTTTTTATCATGCCTTACAAGGACAACTAATCACAGGCGGTCAATTTGCCATAACTGCATACAATATGAATGCAACCTTGCTTACATGTATAGGTTTAGTAGTGAATGCTCATGTGCTTCACATATTACACCTAAAACAGCATGTTTGCTATCTCTTGGAACAGCTAGCAGTGTAGGAAACTGGTGCTTCTATTATTATTCATTTACCTCATATATTTTATATGTTTTTCAAGGGCGGACAAGTTCAGCAAGCAGAAAAGAAATGTGGGACACAATAGTCATTGGTGTCAATGCGTGTGGGAATCATGTGAGGGACAAGCGGAATTGTCACAAGAGATTTGATGATATTTGGTCCAAATTGAAAAAGAAAATACAACACCAACGCGTGCATGCTACTGGCACTGGAGGTGGCCCGACACCACAACGTCTCATATTAAGTCCATTGGAGGAGCTGCTTCGGGCAAAATTACTTAACGTCGTCGTGGAAGGCTTACCTGGTGACCGTGATATAGGAATTTATCCCTCACAATTTCCACCAGGTGAGAAATATTAATGTAGTAGGCGTGTCGTTGCTTACAGTTATTTTGCATATTTACACTGCTTTTTATACTGTCTTCACAATATAAGCATACCTGCATCTATATATGTATATGTCTGATTCTGTATATATATATATCTCAAAATAGACATATATGTTGTAGTCCTACTAAAAGCAGTAACTAATATAGCACGTGCCATTGTGTGCTCATTTACATGTGAATTCCCAAAATGCATTGCTGCAGTGGAAGCAATTGATGGTGGCCGAAGATGGGGAACAACAGGGTAGTACACATGTGTAACACATGTTAATGAGAAATTATTACTAGCTACAGGTATAGAACATAAATATGTATAATATTATTGTGTATTTTATTTATTTTACTCCGACAAACATGACATTACTGCCTATTTTAAGCATGCATCAAATATATTGCATGCAACGGCCTACAAACATCACTTGCACTAACACATCTATAGTTGTTTATGAAAAGGTCCATTTTTGCTTTAAGTCATATACAGACAGCATAATGAGGCACACGTATCATATGTTATGTCATTGTTTTCATAACTTAAAAACTGCACACGACTATTTAGCTCATCTACCATTGTGTTAAAGCAGCTGCAATTAATATCTCATCACAGCATACACTTCAACAGAGGGGGTGGGGTTCAGCACACACACTAATTACAGCCTCATTTTAGGGTCAACTTAGTTCACACCATTTTCACCTGTTTCAAGTAATTGAAAGGTGTGGCTGATTAGGCTTTTTGGGGAAGGGAATACCGTTCTTACAACCTGACTAGCACAACTGAAGTTAATCACACTCATTTGAAAGCTTCACTTTAGCTACTAAATGCCCCAACAACTCATTACTTATCAAAGCGTACGTCACACATTAGTTCACTCATATCTATAGTTGAACTACTATCAACGACACATTATCACACACTGCATGTCTTGTCTTGTTGAGTGACAGCCACATTCAGGTGTGCCACATCTTATATTAATGTACCACACATATCCTCTACCAAAAACAACACTTTTTGCAATATGACCACCTTCATGATAACCATTGTGAATGGTCATCTCATGATAGTTATGTACATTATGATACTGATATCACTACACAACATATGATTTTTATGTACAAATTTAATCTATTTATCCTCACGCATTACTGCAGAAACATAGTATGTTTTATGTTAGGGAACTCAAAAGTTCTAAGTACGCAGGCATGTACATTGTTATTACAACTATTTATGTTCACTTTCACACACACATTTTGGGTTAAGGAAATGATGCTGTTAGGTACTCATAAATACAGAACATACAATAACTGTTTGTTCAATATTTACACATGTAAATGTAAAACTTATGTTATTGTTATATATAGTTGCCCCTGAAGGACATGTGTCACCTGAGACTGAACAAGTGTCTTCACCTGGGTCAGCCAGCTCAACACACCTAGAAGGTGAGTGTATCAGTTGGTGGCCATATAATATGTGCTCTTCTATATGTTATGTTGTCATGTTCATTATTTGTTTTGCACATCTTCTTTAAATAGGATTACTTAGTGTCAGTGAAAATGAAGTGTAAGGCAACATGTATTGTGTTAGTGATGTTAACTATCATGTAGGAGTTGTGAGTTTACAGCAAGTTTTCATTCACTCATATTTCATACTGAGTCCAAACATTATTCTTAAGTCAAGGTAGTTTTTAATGTGAGGTTATAAAACGTATGGAAACATGTTAGTTGTTACTTATGACACAGTAGAATTACATAGTAACACAGCAGAGATTAACATGCCATTTAATAATGTGTACATTTATTTGTAGAACATGATGAAGAGGATTATGATGATGATGATGATGCCGCCGCCGCCATAGACACACAAATACAAGCAAGTGACCATGAAGAGGTTCCAATTGAAACTGTTTTACCGCCAAATCGTCCAGCAAATACCACATATGATGCAATTGTAGCTTCTGAGGGAAAAATTGTGGAAGCAGAAAATCGTCGCCATTCTGACCTGATGACAGTGCTGGAAAGGATGATTGCACTGCAGGAAGAAACAGTTTCACAATTGGCACATCTCCACAGAGTCTTCATTGAAGTGCCTAAACAGTTGCAAAAAATCAACACCTCATTCGAAGCATTAGTTGTTCAGCAAACACAAGCTAATTACTGGAGAATGACTAATGTACCACAATTCAACATCAACACGTCACAGGCAGGATCCTTACATGCTGGGCAGTTTTCACCACATTCATCTGATCTTCATTCACCAGGCCCGAATGTTACCGGTCAAGTAGCAGACATTGCTGTGCAGGTTCCTGTCGACATCCTACCGCTGCCATCTGTACAAATTCAGCAGCTGACACCTACAAAGGAGGCCACAAAAAGAAAACACAAGCAGTTACTACTGACCAGTTTTTGGTCAAAAACAACAAAAGACACACATGAAACAGACCAACCATCACTTGTGCAGTGTCTACCAACTTGCTCACATGTGTCAGTGGGCACAAGCCCTGTCCGTGAACAGTCACTACCCAAAAGCCCTGTAGGTGAGTCACTGCCCAAAAGCCCTGTAGGTGAATCGCTGCCCAAAAGCCCTGTAGGTGAATCACTGCCCAAAAGCCCTGTAGGTGAATCACTGCCCAAAAGCCCTGTAGGTGAGTCACTGGCCACAAGCCCTGCCCGTGAAGTGCCAGAGGCCACTCAAAGTGGCTCTGTTGTGGCTAAAGTTGGTGGCAAAAAAAAAAGGAAAATTCAAGAGACAACAAGCAGGCCTGTTACTCGCTCGCAAAAGGAAAAATATAAATAAATTTTATAATTCACAAAATATGTCTTTGGCCTTGTTTTGTTGACTTCAGATTATCTAATTACTATTGTATGTATGCTGAAGACTGTGTTGTTTCCAAACTTTCAAGTATGTTCTTGTACACGTGAAGTTTTGGAAATGTTAACACTCCTAATTAATGAATAGTGTTATAAATATTGATGTATTAATCGTCTGTTCAGTAATGGTCCACCAGGAGCCAGTTGCTAAGTTTAGAGAAGCTGCCATTGACTTTGCAGCAAAACATTGCATTTGGGTGTGTTAATTGATGTAATCATTGCATGTGCATATTATTTTCATGCAATTATAAAAGCACCTATTTAACTGCAAACATCTTTCTTGTACGTGTACAGCAGGATTTTGTGTTAAATATTACTTACCTTTGGTGGCCATTGTAATGTTGTCCTTTAATCATTTATGTGTTCTTGTTTCAAGAACATCTCTGAATTGATACTAATATATATGTAGTATGTATTGATATATGCACACACACACACACACACACAGACACACACTGTGTGTGTGTGTGTGTGTGTGTGTGTGTGTGTGTGTGTGTGTGTGTGTGTGTGTGTGTGTGTGTGTGTGTGTGTGTGTGTGTGTGTGTGTGTGTGTGTGTGTGTGTGTATATATAGTACTATCTAAACTGGTATAGATGTATTTACAAAAAACATACACTTCATGCTTCCTTGTGAAAACACACTATTTTAATAATACAGGCCTAATGTTTGACAACTATACTAAGTGTGAGCCTCTAACATTATTGGGTGCAAACAAATGTTTATTACTTAATTCACTCATGTTTATCACCATTTAAATAGGTTTCATACAAGGCCTACTTACTGCCATCAATATGTTGTGTGTACTCCTGCAATATAAAAAAAATAACTATATATATATAAAAATATAAATATATATATATATATATATATATATATATATATATATATATATATATATATATATATACATATATATACACACACACACACACACACACACACACACACACACACACACACACACACACACACTATACATATAGTACAATATACACTTTATATATATATTTATATTTATGAGAGAGATATATTTATATATATATATATATATATACACACGTATTTAAATTTATGCAGACAGGTAGTTAACCAGACTTTCAAATACACACAGAAATGTATGTGGGAAAAAAACATTTCATTTTGCAGGTGTGTGTATTTACTGATATGGCTGTCTAAGCACTATTTTCACACAGTGCTCTTTGTTATTTTTCAAGAAAACTCAATGTTACTGAAATAAAAGTGTAGGAATGTTTTCACAAACGAGATAAAAAAATGATACATGTTTTTCCCACATTCGCCTATCACTAACCACAAAAGTTAAACCAATTAAAAGGACACATCCAATTGGCGTTTGAAATAAGGAGTAAAAGTAGTTACTTTTGTTGACCTTGAAAACGAAACACAGGAATTTGTTAGCCATTGAGCAGAATCATTTTGATGAGCAAAGAACACAGAACTGCACACATCTTTTGTGCTACTCTGACATGGCTGATGAATTCGTTAACAATATGAATCCCCTCTTAGGTTATAAGTACATGGTTTCAGAAGCAATTTTGAACAGTCGCGGACACAAAGCGAGCACACGCCAAATCTATGATTTGATTCGAGCAAAATATCCTTATTACCAAGACCGTAGGCATGCGCGGAATTTTAATTCATCAATAAGATTCACTTTATCAACTAATGACTTTTTTGAACGTGTGCAGGATAAGCTAGAACACACCTATGGTTTCTGGAAGATTGCAAAGGAAAAGCATTTTACCCTGAAAGAGGGCACATATATTGTTGTGAAAGGCATATTTATTCCTAATGCCAATAGCAATGGATCCGCTACTACTGTTCCGTGTGAATCGATACCTGCTGCAATATCTGCACCCTCCATTCCTGAAACCCACATTGTACAAGAACAAAAGTACTATGATTATGTACCAAGCCTTTCAGCTGAAAATGCATTGGAATGGGAACCCGAAGAAATGAACCTACCTCCCGACCAATTGTTTGAAGAAAGCAGTGGCGATTCCTATGAGCGCTTCATGGAGGAGATGTGTGTCATACTGGATTCAGCGGGTGGGTCAAGCGTGGATGAAAATGCCTTGCATTTCTGGAGCGACCAGTTGCAGCCAGACGAAGAGTTAATTCTAGAAGAATGGTAAATATAACAACCGTTATGCGTTGACTGTGCGTTTAAATGTTTTTTTTTTTTTTTTTTTTAACCACCATTTTCACTTTCAATGCGTGGATACAGCGTAACATTGCAGACTGCATAACATGTAGCGATCACAAAGAAATTGTTGCCGAATACAATATAGTATAACCTGAAAGAGTAGTACACATTGCTGACGGAATAAATATACGTACTTTCCTATCCCTTTAACCATATTAGCAACATTTTAACATAACTCTAACACATACCTGTTTTGTTATCATGCAACATTTAAAAGCGGGTCCACCACGTATGACGTGGGACCCTTGTCATGGCCCAAGGCGTCCTTAAAAAGGATTACGGATGTAAGTCCCGCCCCCAAGCGACGTGCGCTCCTCAAAGCCTATTGGCTGTCATGTTTTGTTATAGTAACGGTAACTGCAGTGTGTCATGTGTGCGGCTCAGTGTTTGTAGGCGTCAACTGGGCGTTAGCCGAATGTTAATTGAGTGGGAGGAGTGTTAGCGTGCGTTTCACGCTGGTTTAACATGACGTCACACGTATTGCATTTGCGCATTGTGTTATCGGCCGTCCTTTCTGTCCAAACACGTCTGTTTAAAAAGAATACAGATGTACTCGTTTAGAACGAATGTAGTTTCGTATTCATTGTATTTGAAATAAAGATTTTATGTTTAATGGTATTTTCAAGATGTATTGAACGCACAATGTACGCTTTGTTTTGCGCATGCGCTAACAGTTAGTGCAGCCAAGCCTGAAGTGCGTGCGCACACTAAGATGTGCGTGCACATTTTTCAGTATACAGGCAACGTTCACATCATATACATAGTTATGCCTGCTACAAATTTAAAGAAACATTACATACTGATGTACACTTGTACTTCTAACATATAAGTGAGTGACGTGTGTATGTACACAATCATATAGAGCTGTGTAATGCGTTGTCACGGATACATATATAGTAAGGTGCCATATTTGACCATCATGTGTTTGCTGTATTTCAGAGATGTCGGGGAAGATACAATCGAATCAATGTATGATTTCAGAAGAGTCTACCTTTATATGAGATGATTGTGAGGAGGAGCCACCGACTACTATACTACATATGGAACTAATTTTATATTGCTTGCAGCGCTTATTAACAAACAATTAAAAATGTGATACCCTTATGCCTATATTGCATAAGCACTTAATTAACATAATGATGTTGCAAAATAGTGCCTCATGAATTTTTATTGCGTGTTCTTTAATGACTACTATCATTTTATGGCATGGTGTGTTTTATATATAACAACCATTCCCACTCTGCTAACACATTTGTGAATTCTATTGTGTAATGGAACGTATGACTGTCGAAACTATGTAACAATAATAATAATAATAATAATAATAATACTTATAATAATACTTATAATATGAGCATGTTCATGTATAGCGCTGCTAGTTGTACACAGCGCTTTACAGACACATTTTTCAGGCTGAGGTCCCTGGCCCGTGGAACTTACAATTTATTTTTTGCCGCCTGAGGCACAGGGAGATAAAGTGACTTGCCCAAGGTCACAAGGAGCCGACACCGGGAATTGAACCAGACTCCCCTGCTTCAAAATCTCAGTGCCAGTGTGTGTCTTTACTCACTGAGCCACTCCTTCTCCCAATGTAAAGGACACTTACAACCAACTAGCCATTTCTTGTTAAAAATCTCTTGTTACATGGGTATGTTGATAAAATGGTTTGGGACTGTAGCAAATAATGTTATTGGCCAGATGTTGTGGTCCCCTACAATGCATGATGTTCTGATTATGACATCAACATCATGTAATCAAGTACGTTTCTGTGTATATTTTATTAACCTAACTAACTATAGTTTACTGTGTTTATTAAACGTTCTAAAAATACATAGTATAGTCAATATGATGATATAAGCTACCATAATAAAGCTGGTGTTATCATTTGTCGGTGTTATACATGGATCCTACACAAATTGATACAGACACAAACAGTTGTCTTACAAACTGTGTCTATGCTAATGTGCACGTGATTGACGTTACAATTGTGAGAATACTTGATAATTATCATCATGATAATGATGAAGTGACGTGATTTATATTGCAAAAATATTACCAACATTGTCATATTGGTAAATTAGAAATGCTAAATGACAGTAACATTTGCAACAAAATTGTGTTTTCTGTTAACAGTTTTACACTTGGTACATGTAGGACACATCCACACACGTGTGACTTATACATACACATGTCACAAATGTAAATTAATGTTGACTATTAATTCCTAGCATTAAAAAACACCTACATTGCTAAATATAAGATGTAGTACGCATTGTTGTGATTACAGGCATTCATGCATGGAGTGTTATGATCAGTCAATTTCATCCGTGATGAATGAGCTCCCGTAAGTAAACAAATAAGTACAGTTATCCCCTTGTCTCCAAACACATCTATATTACATTAATGGAATTTATAAGGAAACATACATAAAATGTGATGAAATGTGAGTAATCATTTTCTAATACAATGCACATGAAAGCTCAAGAGTAGCTAAATGCATATACATGATACAGAAAGTACATGTATGTTACATTTGTGTTAAAACCAATATGTTGGGTTTTGACTTCAAATAATTATAGGAAGATTGAGGTAGGCACATCTTATGAGAGATGTCAGCAAATATACATACCATGATCAGTCATACTGGAGATATACCTATAATGCAAAGGAACAATATATAAATTGCAAACATTGACATGCCATCTTCAGTACCGTAAACAACACAGCAAAGTGTGTATTTGGTGTTAAATGTGCAACACCATGTATATTTCATGACATTCAAAATGTAAATCAGGCTGGTGTACACATCATATGGATGTACATGTTACACTGCACCAATAACATTGTATGTAAGCATACTAGAAGCATGAATGAGTATGGGCATAATATGTGTATTGTGTTAGCATAAGGAACAACACAATGCTAAAATATTAGTGCTTTGTTACCCCAGTTGTATTCACATACACACAACTAAAGTAAAATTGAAGAGGGATTATATAACCTGTGCAACAATAACATACCGGTGCCACATCCCTTTGTGCACACAGCAGAGAGAAGAAAGGTGTGCAACCCATATTCATCTGTGTCCTACCAGAAGGGTATATAAAAAAACATTATTGTTAAGATAACATAATGTAAGTATAAAAGTAGAACTTGGAACATATATGTTTTTACTTACAAGAAAAAAATGAATTGATGAGATTCTGGCGTGTCTGGCCACCACTGGCTGTTTGTTCATTTTCAGCAGCTACATGGGTGGGATGCTCGTCTACCACAGGCTCAGCTAGGTCTGACTGTACATTGTGCCTGAGTGCAACATTGTGCAAAATGCAACAGGCAAGGATAATATCAGACACTTTTTGAGGCTTGTATAGAAGAGCCCCACCAGTTCTGTCCAGACACCTAAATCTGGTCTTGAGTAGGCCAAATGTCCTCTCTATAACAGATCTTGTAGATATATGGGCTGCATTGTACCTGTCCTCTGCTTCAGTTTGAGGGTTTAGCACCGGAGTCAAGAGCCACGGCCTAATTCCGTATCCTGAGTCACCTATAATGAATGGAGCACACATAAGCTGACATTAGTGATCAAATTGTACAATGCCAACATTCCTAAATAAAAATGTGTTTTGTGTTATAACATGTAAATGTGTACTCACCCAGCAGCCAACCATGTTCAAAATGTCCCTCTTCGAACGCATGGAAGACTGAAGAGTTCCTCAGGATGGAGGAATCGTGACTGGAACCAGGGAATTTGGGTACCACATGCATTATCCTCATCGTCGCATCACATACCACCTGTACATTGAGTGAATGGTAGTGCTTACGATTGCGGTACACATGCTCACTCTGACTAGGTGCAATCAAAGCAACATGTGTGCAATCGATTGCACCCAGCACACATGGTATCCCTGCTATATTATAAAAGCCAGTCCTGACTTCCAGCCACTCTGTCGCCTCTGTAGGAAAATGAATATAATTCCTAGCGCGTCTATTGAGTGCATAGAGAAACTGGGTCAAGGCCCGCGAGAATGTAGATTGCGAGACCCCGCCCACTATGCCCACAGTTGTCTGGTATGACGCGGAAGCAAGATAATGTAATGAGCACAGCATTTTAACAAGCCCAGGGACTGCACGACCTCTGGCTGTGAAAAAATCTAAATCTCCCCTTATCTCCTGATAAAGAGATAAGATTGCTGCTGAACTCAAACGATAGCGACTTACAATCTCCTCCTCACTCATCCCATCTAACAGTGTTCTCTCCCTGTACAGACGCGGACGAGGCACAACGTGTCTCCTCTGTCTTCTCCTCTGATCTCCTGTCCCTCTACCTGTCCCTCGGCCTGTCCCTCTCCCTGTCCCTGTCGTATCCGCGTGACTGTCCCTGTCACTGTCCCTCGGTGTGTCCCTCCCTTGCCCTATATGATTCTCTTCATCATCAAGCATGTCATAGAAAAGAATGTTCCTCCGTCTCATAAACAATCTCAACATTTTGAAATGAGTAGCTGTGAATGATCAGGTAATGGGCGTCCTTTAAATAGGTATGTGATGATGTCAGGTGACATAGTAAAATGCAAGGTGTTACATTAACATAATAAAGTACTTCTGTGGCAAGCTGTGTGCAGTTCTTGTTATAAGTATTTGTTGTGTGTATTCTGCAGGGAATGATGATATTTGGCAATGATGTGACGTGAACCTTTGTAGAAACATTGCTTGCAAATAAATAGTTGCATGTGCAATGCATGTAACACTTGTGAACGCAACAGTCAGTCATGTAATTAGGCAAAAAGGCTGAGATTGACGTGGGAAAAGTTTTGTGTAACATGTGTAATTAGGCATGTTATTGTGACATGTTGACAACAATGAATAGTCGTGTGCATATGCATGCATTTGTGTAATGAGGATAGTTGCTATAGAATGAGTTTACAAGGTGTCCCAATGCTGAATTACTGTACATGTGTGTATAAGTTAGGTTGAAGTGCTTGTAATGCTACGGTTACAATGTAAACATGCAATGTGATTGAGCGTCCAATAAGTGACGTCATGAAAATAGGGAGGAACCAAAAGTATATGTAAACATGAGAAGACAGATGTACATGAACGTTTAAAGATGCGTGACACATTACTAGCATAGTGTAATGAAAAGGAAGATGAATATACGGTGTATGTGTGACATGTGTGACATGTGTAACATCATGTAAATAATTGTCGCTCAGTTCAATAAAATGTGTGATATGATGTGAGGTTCTCCTTTAAGAGTTGAGTATAGTATTTTCCCTTGGCACATCATCACATGATGAGTAATGTGACCCGCAAATGCTGCAAACATGTAAAAGTATAATGTTATGCAAATAATACACGTCAGCTGTGACACAATGCAGGGAATGCCCCCACACTGTAATGCAAATGACGTTTGTATTGTGAGCAATGAAACGTAAACAGTACTATACTGTTATACGTCCCCGCTCCATTGACTCCATTGATGTACAGAAGTTTTTTTTTTTCTAAGTGCCGTTCCGGCAGCCTTAGCGATCGTTCTCCCCTCCAAACTGCCAACTTTAGTTGGCGGGAGAAATTGGCCATAACATCTCAATTTCGTAGTGCCGATCAGCCCCGATAAGCTGTTTGTATGTGATATGTTTAGCTTTATTTTCATTCAATCAATGTGTCAGCATGATTACAGCCACACTCAGCTGTGTCTGATGTGTTTTTTTTTAAATTATTCAGGATAACACTCTCTCTCCCCCACACTCTCTCTCTCCCCCACACACTCTCTCTCTCTCCCCCATACTCTCTCTCTCCCCCACACTCTCTCTCTCTCCCCCATACTCTCTCTCTGCCCCACACTCTCTCTCTCCCCCCACACTCTCTCTCTCTCTCTCCCCCACACTCTCTCTCTCCCCCACACTCTCTCTCTCCCCCACACTCTCTCTCTCCCCCACACTCTCTCTCTCCCCACACACACTCTCTCTCTCCCCCACACTCTCTCTCTCCCCACACTCTCTCTCTCTCCCCACTCTCTCTCTCCCCCACACTCTCTCTCTCCCCCACACTCTCTCTCTCTCCCCCATACTCTCTCTCTCCCCCACACTTTCTCTCTCCCCCATACTCTCTCTCTGCCCCACACTCTCTCTCTCCCCCCACACTCTCTCTCTCTCTCTCCCCCACACTCTCTCTCTCCCCCACACTCTCTCTCTCCCCCACACTCTCTCTCTCTCTCCCCCACACTCTCTCTCTCCCCACACACTCTCTCTCTCTCCCCCACACTCTCTCTCTCCCCACACTCTCTCTCTCCCCACACTCTCTCTCTCCCCACTCTCTCTCTCCCCTACTCTCTCTCTCTCTCCCCCACACTCTCTCTCTCTCTCTCCCCCACACTCTCTCTCTCTCCCCCACACTCTCTCTCTGTCACTCACACTCTGGATCTGGATCTCTTATTTACCCTATATATCTTAACTGCCCTATACTACACCGAAATCTTAACTGCCCTATACTGCTTTCTTGCAGATCTGGCTCAAGCTTCACACGGAAGACATCGGAACCCCCCTAACCAAGAAGACAGGTAGGGAACACCTCCCCTCCAATGTATAACATTGCGGGAATGAGGGTACCTGGACATTGAGGGACAGGTATGATCCCAGGCGGGATTGCTGCTTTAGATATTGTGAAGCGGGGGCATCCAGACACTGGTTAAGGGGTTCAGGAAACTAGACATTCACACCTGGCTTTTAATTCTAGATCCGACATTTACACACACACGTAACAAGGACTAATTGTAGTATAATGTAATACAATAAATACATTTGTCAAAAACGAATGTTGTTCTGACTAGGAATTTATTAAATGTATTTTATTTATATATTTTATTTTAAAGCGGGGTTGGGGGTGGGACTAGGGGCGTGGTTGGGGGCGGGACTAGGTGGCGAGTAGATTTTTTGGTTGGGCGAGTAGATTTTTGGGTGATTTGTCGAACACTGTATATATATATATATATATATATATATATATATATATATATACATACATACATACATATATATATTATATATATATATATATATATATATATATATATATATATATGTATGTATGTATGTATATATATATATACAGTGGTCGACAAATCACCAAAAAATCTACTCGCCACACAAAAAAATCTACTCGCCACCTACTACCAAACGAGTGCTGCTTGGGCCAATAGGAGCTCGCCCCACAATGTTAAATCCACTTGCCCGGGGCGAGCAAATGTATAGGTTTGTCGAACACTGTATATATATATATATATATATATATATATATATATATATATATATATATGTATATATATATATATATATATATATATATATATTTATATATATATTTATATATATATATATATACAGTGTTCGACAAATCACCCAAAAATCTACTCGCCCAACCAAAAAATCTACATATAAATCTATATATATATATACATACACTATGCCATGCATGACAACATGCCTTATTAAAATTTTTTTTATAAAATGTGATGTAGGGAATTAAGCATTGTACACTACAAAAAAATTCAAATTTTAAAATTAACAATTATATACAAGTAATGGACAATACATCAGAAATTTATGTCCATAAATTATGATTGATATTTCTGTCATGTATGAATTAAAGGTTGAAGTTTGTCTTGTCTGCTTTTGGTATCCTTGTATCTCATGTGCACGTGCAAGTTCGCTCTCACTATGGCCATGTGCTTTGAAATACACACGATTGTTTGTAGCGCGAGCTATGTAGCTCGCTCCATATCTTGCACTATGTACAAGGCCAAAGGAACACACTTGAAGCAACACCAAAATGGGAATGGAAAAACGTTTAAAGTGGCGTGCTGAAAACCAGGAGCAGTGACACCACCCAGCAACAACAAAAGCAGCAGCGATACAAGCAATTTCATGGTGCACAGCAACAAATGATACAGCAGCTGGGAGCTGCAATAGCAACAGCTATCCAAGGTCCAGCACATTGTAACCCTAATATCAATGACCCTCAGTTTGGAATCAGGCTAATTAAAAGGGGACCAGATGATGATCCGGAGGCATTCCTAGTCAACTTCAAGTGTGTGGCTACAGTCTCCTAGTGGCCTCAGGAGGAATGGGCAACCTGTCTAGCTCCAAAGCTAGCGGGTGAAGCACAGGCAGCTTACTGGGCCCTTGGCGATGCTGCAGCATCCAAGGTCAAGGTGGCCATCCTTGCACAGTTAGGGGTGACGTAAAAAACCTAGTGATGGCAGTTTTGAGATGATGGTTTCTTTCTGGTACTCCTGGTATAGTATTTACGAGACTTGTGCTTGTGATGGCAATAACTGGAGGCATGTAGTTACTGCCCCTGGTAAAGGTTCTGGTAAAAAACTGAAGTTGGCGTAGTAGGCATTACTGATATCCTCCATGCGAATTGCTGCCCGTCCTCCTCCATGATCCCGAAGGCACCGGAAGTGATGTGACGTTCACCGGGAGCCCTGCAGATTGAGAGATTTGAATTGGGGCAGTGGGGATCTCGATTTACCACTCATCTTTAGTTTTACGTGCCTATGCCTTTTATTCATGTAAGTGTGATATCTTATTCAATACACACATGAATTTTATACAGTGTTGCACTATTGTGGTATTTTCTATTTCATTGAGGAAACATCACACTGTGACCACCATCACCAAAACACAAGAGAAGCTAATACCTGAACACCCTGAGCCACATGTTATGTGTTAAATGCCGTTTTTTATCCGAAAAATTGTGAGTTCCCATTTGGCTGATTCCTAGAAATAAGAAAACTTGTGAAGCTGATTACACTATGTAGTATATATTTGTTTTTCATATATGATGATATCTGCGCTCCTCAAAAATTCGAATACAACAAACTGAAACCTATAACTGGGCAATATAGAGGCTCTAGTAGACAACAGAAAGGGGTCTGAGGGGCTACCCAAGGAGTTCCAGTTAAAATTCCAGCTAGGGGGAAAGTGGAAGAATGGGGAAGGGAACTGGGGACCACCAAAAACCCATAATATGTTTTCTCATGTAATGAGCCCGGTGTAACGCTTGCGCTGCCCACGAGCAAGACAGGACCCCGGTACTGAGGTGGGGAAGTATAGAACCACGCACCCACACAGCGGAAGCGTGACTGGCAGGCTGATTGTCAACATAGCCGGGTCTGGGTTGGAGAGATCGGGTTAGTCCTGATACTTGCCAAGGTCTTGGGATGGAGAGGTCAGAATTGTCAAAGTCCATTAAGCCGTGATCTGGGGTTGGAGAGGTCAGAATCGTGGTAGTCCGTATAGCCGTGGTCTGGGTTGGAGAGGTCCGCAGAGTCGAGAGTAAGCCAGGGCCAATATCCAGAGGGGTTCAGAAGTCAAGCCGGGTCGGTACACATAGAATCCAAACTGCAAGAAAAACAAGACAAGAAACAAGGCACAACAAATGCAGGAGCTCAAGGCTACAACCAGTTATGCTCAGAAAAGCAGGAAGGGAAATGCAGGGTATTTGTTGTAGCACACAGGAACCAGTAGCAAGGGGAGTGGAGCGGAGGCGCTGCCTCTGCCGAGGCAGAGATTGGCTGCAGGAGACAAGTGGGCTAGATGAGAATTTGCCACACAGCTGGGGAGCGGTGCACGGCATCACATGTGTGCGACGCACTAGAGAGAAGTGCAACACATCCGAGGGGGCGGAGCTAAGCTCTGTGGCACACTAAAAGAGCTGTACATGTGCACGCCCTCTGTAAGCAGAGTGGGGGTGCGCACATGCTGGTGCCAGAGCAAAGGTCTGTGCTGTGCAAGGTAAGAAGGGAACACATCACAAAGGATGTGTTCCCCGATTCCTTACAGTACACGCCCCCTTGAGGATCAGCCTCATTCCCATAAGGCTTGTGCGGGAACCTGGCGTGGAACCGCCTCAACAAGCCAGGAGCATGAATCTGATGACTAGGTATCCAAGAACGTTCCTCCAGTCCAAAGCCTTTCCAGTGAACGAGGAATTGGACCACTCCTCTGGAGTATCTGGAATCGATTATGGATTGAATTTTGAATTCTTCTTGACCCTGTACGATAGGATAGATGTCAGGAAACTGAGAACTTTGAAAAACAGGTTTTAACAAAGAAACGTGGAAGACTGACGGAATTCTCATCGATGGAGGCAGTTGTAAGCGATACGCCACAGGATTAACCTGTTTGAGAATGGTAAATGGACCCAAGAATCTCGGAGCCAGTTTCAGTGTAGGTGTCTTCAATCTTACTGCACCGACACACTTTATTCGAGCAAATACCCAGTATGTACCTGGCAGATACCTGGAATGCGCCGCTCCTCACCTCTGACAAGCCCCGTTGCGTTTGCCTTCCCAGCCTGGGTTCATGCCTGGCTGACGGGCGGCTGATCTGTTAAATGATAATGATTAGGATTTAATAGGCTGCAATGCTTCGCGTGTCTACCAGATGGCATAAATTCATGAATTGTAATGCAGTATTTATATATATACTGTGCAGTATTGCAGCCAGCGGGAATAAAATGCTTCAATCCCTGCCTGGAAAATACCTCAATGCACTCGGGCAGAAAACAGTCACAAACCTCAATACACCCGGGTATACCCGAATTCGTGGGACTAGCCGAGCTCGAATAAAGTGTGTCGCCAGTGTATGTTCTTAGATGAAAGCCACACTTTGTCTCCTGCCTAAACTTGGGTGCCCTATGTCAATGACGATCTGCCTGTGTCTTTTGAGTACTGCTTCCTGTAAAGTCTTTTGAATTCTCTTCCAAGAATTTTGGAGCGAGTTCACCCTGGAATCTGCTGCTGTAACTCCGGAAAGATTGGAAGAAATTGGAAGGCGAGCTAGATGGAACCCGTAGTTTATAAAAAAATTGTGATTCTTGAGTGGACTCATTTCTGAGCGAATTATGAGCGAATTTGGCCCATGGGTGAAGTTCCACCCAGTCATCCTGTGTGTCTGACATAAAGCATCGCAGATATTTCTCTAATGACTGGTTTGTTCTTTCAGATTGTCCGTTGGTTTGGGGATGATACCCAGAAGAAAAAAGAAGAGTGATATCCAACCTTTGAGCGACCATCATTTCGAGACGAACTGTGACCCCGATCAGACACAATAGAGAGTGGAACTCCATGAATACGAAATATTTCTTTGATATAAATATCTGCTAAGGTGGCAGAGTTAGGAAGACCATTGAGGGGAATGAAATGGGCCTGTTTGGAAAACCTATCAACAATAACGAGGATAGTATTCATCCCACTAGAAACCGGAAGCTCAACAATAAAGTTCATTGAGAGGTGGGTCCACGGTCGGTCCGGAATGGGTAAAGGGCGAAGCAGACAGACGGCTTATTGCAGGTGGACTTATTTCGAGCACAGGTGGAACATGAGTTGATGAATTCCTTGATATCTTTAAACATATTGGGCCACCAAAAGGTGCATCTGACCAGATCGGAAGTTCTCTTTGTACCAGGGTGACCGGCAGACTTAAAGGAGTGACCCCATTCAAGGATTTGCTGCTGAAATTGAGGTGCAGCATATAAACAGCCCTCCAGCACTTCCATACCCTCGGGAATGAGCGTCTGAGTCTCTAGGATCTTGTCCAGTACATCAAAAGAATTAGCCGAAATGACATATTTGGGGGTAAGATGGTCTCAGGAATATCTTCAGATTTGTCTTCACTGACAAATTGACGGGATAAGGTGTCAGCATTTAGATTCTTAGTACCAGGAATGTAGGAAATTATATAGTTGAATCTGGAAAAGAACAATGCCCAGCGAGCCTGATGGGAACTGAGGCGACGGGTACCCTCGATATATAAAAGATTTTTATGGTCCGTGAGGATCGAAATCGGATTTTCAGTACCCTCCAGGAGGTGTCTCCACTCTTGCAGAGAAAGCTTGATGGCCAAGAGTTCCCTGTTGCCAACATCATAGTTTTGCTCCGCGGGAGAATTTTTGAGAATGTTTTATTGAGAAAAACCCAACGGGATGTAGCTTATCCTGGGAAGACTGTTTCTGTGAAAGTACGGCTCCTGCTCAAATATCCGAGGTGTCTACTTCCAAAATAAAAGTAAGTTTAGGGTCCGGATGGTGTAAGATAGGAGCAGAGACTAATGCTTTTTAAAGAGTTTCAAAGGCCTGGCATGCCTCAGGAGACCAGGAAGAAGTGTTCGCATCTTTCTTCATCAGGGCAATGATAGGAGCCACTGTGGCAAAAAAATTACGGATACATTTACGATAATAATTGTCGAAGCCAAGAAACCACTGAATTGCCTTGAGAGAAGTGGGTTGAGGCCAATCTACAACTGCCTTGAGTTTATCAGGATCTATGGAGTTATCAGGGATAATGTATCCCAAAAAAGAAGTGGACGTTTGATGAAAAATACATTTCTCCATCTTGGCAGAGAACTAGCTTGGTGTGCTGGATATGTTCGGATATAGATTTAGAAAAAATAAGAATATCATCGAGGTAGACAATTTCAAAAATGTTAAGGACATCCCGAAAAATCTAATTCACGACTTCTTGAAAGACAGCTGGGGCATTACAGAGCCCGAAAGGAATAACCAAATATTCTTAATGGCCGTCTCAAGTATTGAAGGCCGTTTTCCATTTGTCCTCTTGTCGAATGCATATGAGATTGCAGGCCCCACGAATATCGAGTTTAGAAAAAATGGAAGAACCTTGTAGATGATCAAACAATTCAGAAATGAGCGGCAAGGGGTAACGATTCTTCAGGGTTATTTTGTTAAGACCCCTTTAGTCTATGCATGGGCGGAGAGAACCATCTGTCTTCTTAACAAAAAAGAAACCAGCCCCAGCTGGAGAGGAGGTAGCCCTAATGAACCCTCTTTTTAAGTTCTCCTGAATATACTCAGACATTTCCTTAGTCTCAGGAAGAGACAAAGGATAAGATCTACCCTTAGGAATGATGGCCCGGGCAGAAGATTGATGGGGCAATCAAAAGGGCGGTGAGGAGGAAGGATTTCAGAACAAACCTTATCAAAAACATCAATGAAATCTGGTCTCTATACCAGCGATAAGTTGTACCGAGGAAACAGGAGCAACTTCAGAGGCAACACCCCATTGTATAGGTTTCTTGACTGTCCAGTATATAAGCGGGTTGTGTTGTTGGAGCCAAGGGAGGCCCAGAATTACCTGCACAGAGGGTGAATGGATAACATCCAGTGAGATCTCCTCCTTGTGACCATCTATGGTGGAGAGGGTAAGAGTAGGAGTTTCTAATAAAATGAAGGCTGGCTGAAGAGGTCATCCGTCGATAGCCTCTAGACCCACCGATACTAATGCAGGGTATTTGTAGCACACAGGAACCAGTAGCAAGGGAGGCGAAGCGGAGGCAGAGATTGGCTGCAGGAGACAAGTGGGCTAGATGAGAATTTGCCACGCAGCTGGGGAGCGGTGCAAGGTGGAAACTTGTGCATACCGCATGCGAGAGAAGCGCAATGTGTCCGTTGGGGCGGAGCTATGCTCCGTGGCACACTAGAAGAGCTGCGCCTGCACACGTGCTCTGTAAGCAGAGCGGGGGTGCGTGCATGCGCAGGTGCCAGAGCGGAGGTCTGAATCTGATGTTCCTCCAACCCACAGTTTGAAGGTGAGCACGCTCATCCCGCCATGGGAGAGTCTGACAGCTCTGCTGATTCCTCTCTCTTCCAGAGCAGGAACAGGACTAACTCTAAATTTGGCATTCCCCTAATTAGGACAGAAGGGGTGGGCTCATGGTCTATACCTATTCCTGATAGGCTTACAAAGGCCACGAGTCATCACCTTACTCTTGTCCGTCATAGAAGAACATGTGTGGGGGCACAAACCCATAGAATTAACCCTGTACAGCCTGCAGCTAGCAGGACTTACATAACATGGCGGGGAAAGACAGGAGGAATATACATACCCTGTAACAGAAGTTTACATGGTTTTGTTGTTGTCCTCACTTTCTCCCAATATTTATGAGTCTACTGAACAGCATCATCCCAGTACTAGTACTGTGAAATGACGAAGTCCAAAAAAACTCTTTCAAGTGTAGTGTTGATGTTTCCATAAAAAAAACCATAGTAAAAATCCCATGCACTGTACCCAGTGGCAATGAAAGATTCAGAGTATGTACTACTACTACTACTATAAGTGATAGATAGTGCTAGCTGGGGTCAAGTCATACCACAATCTTCTGTGAAAGAAGCAGGAGAAGCAGATGGACTATATGATAAATAATGATTCTTGACACTTTGGTCTCATTGATCACCTAATCTATATAAGCAGTAAATGTTGGTGTCATGGTGGATGCACTTATTAACAAATTTATATTTTATGGTTCCCAATTGAGCAGAACAAGTTGAGCAAAATAAACTGAGATTTATTCCCTTGATAGGCAAACACTCGACAACTGCAGAATACACTTAATAATTACACTTACTGGTATAGGAATAGGGGATAATGTCCAGAAAGGTGCAAAGCACCAGAAGATTGTCTTTTAAAATGTAGTGCTTTTGCAAGGGCATAAATTGCCAGCCCAATCCTTCTGTCAATGTGCAAAATCTTTTCTGGTCCGTTTGGGTTAATCAGATAACCCCCAGCAATCACAGTGTCCTAACGCAGAGTTTTGTCCTTGGTTCCGATGTAATAAGACTCTTTGCGTTCCAGGAATGTGCTGCTGCTCTTCTCCGCTATTAGAAGCATGTTGGAAATCCGCTCACATGGTATAATGACAAACGAAAGACAACAGGGATAGCCTGGGTGGCATGTATATAGGGTTTGAGAGCCTATCTCCAACATACCCACCCAATCCCCCTCGTGGGAAAGTTCTCATTCCTCAATCCCCTACTTGCCCACAGTTTGGAGAGTGGGCACTCTAGGGATTTCCTGTACACACAGAGCATGTGCGACAATGCCACCTTGGCTAATTAGCATAGGTGCACTCCCCTCTTTACCTGGCCCATCTAAGGTTGGAATGGGGAAACTCAGGGTGTGAGCTAGCCCAGATGGGTCAACAGGATTTCCTATTTAGCATCCATCTGGCCAATTCACACCCACCTGAGTCTGGGTCTCTGATATGTAACACTTTCAGAGACTCACAGGTGTGGGCCCAGCATGTTACCTTTGAAGCTTGCATAGGAAAGTGACCCAGCTCATAGGTGTCAAAACATTTGTTTTTTTTGTGTGCATTTTAATGACAAGAGAACAAACAACCCTCCTGCTTGTCTCTTAAAACCTGTAGCACAAATACACTTTATTGAATATACATGGTCCCCTTATCTCACAATTATATTTTTCATATGTGTGTGTTTGGGAAGTACTATACTGCAAGCACATACAATCCTGCAAAATGGGGACAACAAGGGACAGAGGGAAAAATAAGACATGTACAGTGCATGAAAAATTAACCACTTCATCCCCAATACAAAATAGAGGGAACCAGCTGAGCACACTGCCATTATTAATGCGCTGATTACGCCCATTTTTGCCACCCCTCCCCCACTAAAAAGCCCAAGGTTTGCCCTGGCCACCTCCTCTGGTGGTTGGGCTGACCTGAGGGTTTTTTAAGTCATTAGGTCTTGGGGATTGTCCTGCCAGGAGAGGCCATCAGCATTCCCATGCTCACTGCCTTTCTTGTGCTGAATGGTGAAATCAACCTTAAGCAAGGCAAGGCTCCCACGCAATAGCTTGGCATTCTCTCCCGACACCCTTGGTAACCAAATTAGGGGGTTATGGTCCGTGATAACAGTGAAGTGTCTGCCATAAAGATAAGGCTGTAACATCTTGAGAGCTCATACTATGGCCAGACACTCCTTCTCAATAGTGGCATAGGCCACTTGTCTGGGCAGCAGCTTGCGGCTCAGGTAAACCACTGGATGTTCACTGCCCTCCTCCCCCACCTGGCTGAGCACAGCCCCAATGCCAAAGTCTGAGGCATCAGTCTGCACCAGAACCTTTTTTGAATAATCTGGAGCAGCCAGAATGGGTGCACTGGCCAATGCAGTCTTCAAAGCCTGAAATGCAGCTTCACAGGCTGGAGACCAGACTACCAGCACAGACAGTCGCTTCTGGGTCAAGTCAGTCAGGGGTTTGGCAATGGCACTATACCGGGGAACAAACATCCTATAGTAGCCTGCGGTGCCTAGGAAAGCCATGACCTGCTTTTTGGTTTTGGGAGTGGGCCACTGCACTACTGCACTACTACTACCTTAGCTGGTTCTGGCTTGAGGTGCCCTCCACCCACCCTATGCCCTAGGTATAAGACTTCAGCCATCCCTACTAAGCACTTGGTGGGTTTTAAGGTGAGACCGGCCTCCCTAATTCTGGCTAGCACCGCAGCTACATGAATTAAGTGTGATTCCCAGGAGTTACTGAACACAGCAATATCATCCAGATAAGCCCTTGCAAACCCTTGCATACCCTCTAGCAAATGATTGACCAGGCTTTGGAAGGTAGCCAGTGCATTCTTCATCCCAAATGGCATCACTCATGGAGGCCACTTGGGATAATGAAAGCCGACTTCTCCATAGCCTCCTAAGTCAAGGGGATCTGCCAGTACCCTTTACTGAGATCCATGGTGGTCAGATACCTTGCCCCCGCGAGTTCATACAGCAACTCATCCATGTGGGGCATGGGGTAGGCATCTGAAACCGTCCCTGCGTTGAGCTGCCGGTAGTCCACACAGAACCTAGTGGTTCCATCCTTCTTAGGCACTAGGACTACCAGACAAGCCCAAGGGCTCTGGGATGGTACAATTACCCCTAGGGCCAGCATCTCCACTTCCCTCTCTATACTGCCTTTCACCTCTGCTGACACTCTATAAGCATGCTTATGCAGAGGTCTCAGATCCCCTGTATGCACTGGGTGCTTAGTAATGTGTGTCCTCCATGGCTTGTCTGGGAACAGCACCCTAAACTGCTCTAGCATAGCCCTGACATCTGCTCTCTGCCTGACACTCAGCTGAGACCCTATCTCCACCTGCTCTACAGTACCCTCCTGCCTAGCCTCCTCTAGGAGATATGGCAGAGCATTGCTCGCCGGATCCCCCATCGGTGGGCTGCAAATGGCCAGCACCGATGCCACACTCAGTGCTACATACTCCTTGAGCATATTGATGTAATAGACTTTGGTCCTCCCTGTCTCAGCATCTACCTGTACAACATAGTTGCACTCGTTCATCTTTCCCAGAACCAGATACAGTCCCGACCAGGCAGCCATTAATTTGTTCTCCCGAGTGGGTTTCAGAACAAGTACCTGCTGTCCTGGGATGAACTCTCTGCTACGGGCATTCTGATCATACCATGTCTTCTGCTTGGTCTGAGCAGCACTAAGGTTGTCCGGTGCCAACCCCATGAGCATCTCTAACCGGTCTCTAAGATCTACCACATACTGAAGCACAGAAGCATCAGTATTGGTAGCTTCCCCTTCCCATCCCTCACGGAATAGGTCCAGAGGTCCATGTACCTTGCGACCATTTAGCAGCTCAAAGGGAGAGAAGCCTGTAGATTCTTGCGGTACCTCTCAGTATGCAAATAGCAAGTGCTGCAGGTGAATCTCCCAGTCTTTCCCCTCTGCTTCTATAGACATCCTAAGCATCTGCTTTAAGGTACCATTGAAACTCTCACATAGTCCATTGGTTTGGGGGTGGTAAGGGGTCGTGCGCTGGTACTTCACCCTGCACGCATCCCAGAGACACTGTAGCAATTCACTCATGAATTGCGACCCTTGATTGGTTAGGACCTCGCTAGGGAAACCTACCCTAGTGAAAATGGTGAGCAAAGCCTTAGCCACTGCCTTAGCATCTATAGTAGCCAGCGCAACAGCCTGAGGGTACCGGGTGGCAAAATCCACCACCGTGAGGATGTAGCGCTTCCCTGTCCAGCTAGGAATCATAAGGGGCCCCACAAGGTCCATTGCTACCTGCTGAAATGGTTCCCCTATCACCGGTAACGGTCTCAGGGGTGCCTTCACACGATCACCCGCCTTACCTACTCGCTGGCAGGCGTCACCTCGCTGGATGCCCCCGGCCAGAAGTAACGCTGCAAGAGCCGGGCTCTCGTGCCGTGTGACCCCCTGATGCCCCGCAAGCGGGATGGAGTGGGCAACCTGTAATAACTGTTGCCTATACCCCGTGGGTACCACTAACTGGCGCTTGCCAGTCCAAATCTTATCTATCCCTGTAGCCCCTTGCTCTCTATACAAAAGCCTGCGGTGCCACAAGTAGTAATCAGACCCCTCACTTGGCTTAGACTTGGACGCCCGAAGTCTCATGCCCTCCAAGGTGGTATCAGATTGCACCGCTCCCCTAAACTGAGTGCCTAATTCTGGCCAACCCCCGGTCATACCTGAGTCAGGGGGACAGGGAATAGGGACAGGGAACAGTAAGTCAGTGTCAGAAGCGAACTGAGTGTGGCTTACCTGTCTGGTCTCCTCAGAGACTGCTGGAACTGTAGGTCCCAAATGCAGGGGGATAGGGGCTGCTGCTGTGATCTTTGCTGCCTGGCAACTGGTGCAGCAGGTGTCAGCTCCGCAGTAAAAACACAGGTACTGTAACATGCCCCAGATTGTTGCCAAGGAGAACCTCAGCATCCAACCTGGGCAATACCCCCACCTCTCTCATGCCACGACCCGCTACCCGGGCAACTTGGAATTACCGCAGTCCTCCGTCTGGCATGGTCACTTGCATCCCGGTGCCTGGGAGCAAATCCTCTGGCCGCACCATATCAGGGCGCACCAGAGTCACGGTGGCACCGGAGTCCAGCAACCCGTCTGCTTGCCGGTCTCCGATGATCACCCTCCGCAGATGCTTCTGCCTGGCATCGTTGCGTTGCAACCCGATTGGTGCAACCTGATGCCCTCCGCTCTCCTGAGTTGGCAAGGGTTGATGCCTCCATGGTCATCCCTCTGTCGGCTGGCGTCTTGGCTGCGCTGGTCCCCTCCGATGGTGCCAGTCGCACATGGGCAACTGGTTTTGCTGCTTGGGAGCGGTGCCCCTTATGGGGTCCCGGTCTAAGGTGCCCAACCTTGTTGCAGGTAAAACACAGCCTCTCATGTTTGAACTCTGCAGCCTTTGGCGCTTTGCTTGCTGCTGCAGTTTTTAGTGTCCATTGAGGGGTAGTTTTAGTTCCCTGGTCTGCTAGGGCCCCTCCTTGGGGAATTGCTGGCTCATCCATAGCAATCCTGCTGGCCACATACTCTTCGGCCATCCGGGCAGCGTCCTCCCAGCTCTTAGGCTTGCGGTCAAAGATCCAAGCCTGCACAGTGGGGGGAAACCGCTGCATCAGCTGCTCCTGGAACACCAGGTCCAGTAAGGTATGGTATTTGGTAGCCTCATACTCTATGACCCACTGGTTTCCATGCCTGACCATTCTGTTGGCATAGTCCGCAAAGGTTTCCCCGGGGTGCACATCACCTGTCCGGAACTTGCTCCTATACCCCTCAGGTGTCAGGGCATACTGGACCAGCAGCTTACGCTTCACATGCCCATAATCATCAGCATCCACACCGGGAAGCTCCTGCACAGTTCTTTTGGCTTTGCCGGATAGTTGTGGTCGTAGTTTGACCACCCAGTCCCTCTTTGGTATTCAGAACCGGCCACACTGATTCTCAAAATCATTTAGGAATGAGTCTAGGTCATCCGTGCCATCAATGAACTTGCTAAAACTGTGGTGATCTGGCCGGGAAAGCTCTTGTTCCCTGTATACAAGGTGGGATTGGGAACCCTTTTCAACTGCGATCGTGAGGAGATTAAAACTCTGCTCGTAGCTGCTCCCCTCTCCCCAGATGGCAAGCAGTGCGCCGAGTCCAGTGGCCGGCAGTCCGTCGGCCGCAGCCGCGAACCCCTCCGCACACCCTTTCACCAAGCCACCCATGACCGGGTGGTCGGCATCACCCTCCCCCTGTCCTTGCAGCTCCAGAGTTGGAGGGACCTCCTGCACTCCGGGCTAAGTACCATCCACTGCAACTGCAGCTAATTGGGCCACTCTGGCCTCATAATCTTCTAATTCCTCCTCCAGCTGACTCTTGGAACGACCATCTGTCATTAAGCCATATCCCGCACATCTCTCAACGACTTGCTCTCTGTTCCAGGAACGGAACCTCCCTGAGCGCAGACTCATGGTGCCACCGGGGTATGGGTCAAGAGACCAGTGAATTATCTCGTGCTTCTTTGGAAGTGTGTGTAGGTTGCCACTTGTCTGAGGAGCTTGCAATCTACAAGGTCCTCACTATATTACAGAGCCCCGCAGGGAACTGCAATATAGGCTCAATCAGTATCCCACACGCTGCCACCAGTTTTAAATGCCTGTCACGATGGACGCACTTATTAACAAATTTATATTTTGTGGATCCCAATTGAGCAGTACAAGTTGAGCAAAATAAACTGAGATTTATTCCTTGATAGGCAAACACACGACAACTGCAGAATACACTTAATAATTACACTTGCTGGTATAGGAACAGGGGATAATGTTCAGAAAGGTGCAAAGCACCAGAAGATTGTCTTTTAAAATGTAGTCCTTTTGCAAGGGCATAAATTGCCAGCCCAATCCTTATGTCAATGTGCAAAGTCTTTTCTGGTCCGTTTGGGTTAATCAGATAACCCCCAGCAATCACAGTGTCCTAACGCAGAGTTTTGTCCTTGGTTCCGATGTAATAAAACTCTTTGCGTTCCAGGAATGTGCTGCTGCTCTTCTCCGCTATCAGAAGCATGTTGGAAATCCGCTCACATGGTATAATGACAAACGAAAGACAACAGGGATAGCCTGGGTGGCATGTATATAGGGTTTGGGAGCCTATCTCCAACATACCCACCCAATCCCCCTCGTGGGAAAGTTCTCATTCCTCAATCCCCTACTTGCCCACAGTTTGGAGAGTGGGCCCTTTAGGGATTTCCTGTTCACACAGAGCATGTGCGACAATGCCACCTTGGCTACTTAGCATAGGTGCACACCCCTCTTTACCTGGCCCCTCTCAGGCTGGAAGGGGGAAACTCAGGGTGTGAGCTAGCCCAGATGGGTCAACAGGATTTCCTATTTAGCATCCATCTGGCCAATTCACACCCATCTGAGTCTGGGTCTCTGATATGTAACACTTTCAGAGACTCACAGGTGTGGGCCCAGCATGTTACCTTTGAAGCTTGCATAGGAAAGTGACCCAGCTCATAGGTGTCAAAACATTTGTTTTTTTGTGTGCATTTTAATGACAAGAGAACAAACAACCCTCCTGCTTGTCTCTTAAAACCTGTAGCACAAATACACTTTATTGAAAATACATGGTCCCCTTATC
Source organism: Ascaphus truei (assembly GCF_040206685.1). Lineage (NCBI taxonomy): Eukaryota > Metazoa > Chordata > Amphibia > Anura > Ascaphidae > Ascaphus > Ascaphus truei. The sequence continues at coordinate 324,100,227 of NC_134484.1, forward strand.
TCACAATTATATTTTTCATATGTGTGTGCTTGGGATGTACTATACTGAAAGCACATATAATCCTGCAAAATGGGGACAACAAGGGACAGAGGGAAAAATAAGACATGTACAGTGCATGAAAAATTAACCCCTTCATCCCCAATATGAAATAGGGGGAACCAGCTGAGCACACTGCTTGATGAATGCGCTGATTACGCCCATTTTCGCCACAGTTGGCATCCATGCTAGAACCTTGGTTTAACTCTTTGAGAGTTGGAGGTGCCCAGCACCAGTGTACCACGTCCCCTTCGGCAGTCACAATCGCATGATCGCTCCATCACTGATGCCGGAATGGAAGCGAAGTCCTCCTCTTCTTTTCCTCTTCCTGATAGATCACATTCTGCGCTCCAAAGAACTGCAAGTAGCAATCTCCCCTACACTAATGAGTGGGTAGATTGTGTCCCAGACTTTAACCCAGGAGTAGGGGTTAACACAGACTGGCCAGGTGCAAGCTAAAAATTCACATTTACTTTATTCTTCAGATTCTCCAGAAACGGTAACTAACAGCAGTCTGCTGTTAGTTAAAGTTTTGGTGCAAATCAGCAGAAGGCAACCCCCCCCCCCCCACTCTCCACCCCCCCCCCTGAATAATAACTGTGATTTAATAGTAGAATTAGAGACAAATACAGAAGATGAAGACATCTGGACAAGCTTAAAGAAACATACCCAAAATTCATGCTGCTAAGACTTAAACAACCTACTCAGTTTCTAGAATAGTGGAAGATTATTTCATTTATAACAGAGAAATTGACATCAGAACCATCCTTTTTATATACTGGGAGGAAAAGAAAATCCTCTGGAGCCCTTTATACAGTCTGGCTATGGTTTACTTAACATGTCCATCCTCCAGTGTATTATCTAAAAGAGTATTTAGCACTGCTGGCAAGCTTGTGACCATTGCAGGAGGTTACTCACCCCCAAAAATACTGAAAAGCTGGTATTGATCAAAATTAACTACAGCATGTTTGATAAATACAGTTACTGTACCATAAACTTGAAAAGTAACAGTAAGCAGTCGGCATGAGCTTTTATTAGGTGCTGACAGCAATGATGATGGTCAAGATGAGGAAGATGAGCCATAATCCAAATCCATAATAATTATTGCTGTTTGGCACAAATAAAATAATCAGGGCACACAGACATTTATTGGGATTGGAGTGTGAATAAATAATGACATACATATACAATAGATAGTTAAAATATGTCTGATTGTATATTATTGGCAAAACAGGAGAGTTACTGCATTACTGCATGTCATTTTCAATGCGAGTATGCTACTTTAAAGGAACTGAGGTAAGGATTGACCCATCAACTGCTTTGACCATTTCTTCCTGTTTCTTTTGACACATTGGTATCCCCAACCTTTTAACAAAGGAAAAGTAAAATAAAGTTCCTGGTCACTCCAGAATCGCTGAGAACGGAAACGTCAATGGGGTCATAGTCTTTATACTGTATAATGGCTGGAAGGTTCATGTGTGCCACGGCCGCCTGTAGTGTGTTAGCAGAACAAAGTGGAGTTTTTGGTTTCTTAATGACCTGGTGTAAGTTCTTGGGTTTCCTAGGACATTCCCGTACAAATTTCCTAGCTCCCACAAATAGAAACATAAATCTTGCTTTCATCTTCTTTCCCTTTCCTCCTTAGAAATGGATCCCGGGTTCCCCATATTTGCATGGGTTCGGGTGAGGGTTCCCCTGTTAGATAACATTGTTTTCATTTTGGACTGAATCTAGGCGTACATTAATATTTCTGGAGTCCTTGATCCGTCTTTCTCCCTTACATTTTGCTAAACGGTGTTCCAATTGAAGAACTAAGTCCACTAACCATGAGTAGGTAACGTTTTTTTTTTAATAACCTGCACCAAAATATCTGTACTCTCATCACTTAGACCTCTATAAAACAGGAAAGTCCTTTTATCTTCAGGCCAAGCGAATTCTAGCACTAGACGATTGAACTGGGTAAGATATGCTAACATTTCTTTGTTGCCCTGCCGATATAATAAACACTACAGTACCTTTGGTTGGGAGTCAGGAAAAGACACAGGTTTACCTAAAAAATTAAGTTGACATTGGGTTAAACATATCTGATATTTCTGGGCATCCCCAAAATACCGTTCTGGCGACGCTGAACAGATTGCTTGGGGAAAGTAATGCAGACTGTGTGGTAACTCACTTGCCGCTTGATGGCCAGGAGACCCCCCCCCCCCCAAATAAAAGTGGGGTAAGTAGGAACAGTCTGTGGCACCCCCAAATTGAGTAAAAGTGTTACCTGAGCCTGGAAACTATCCATTCTGGCAGTTAACCCTATTATAACTACTCTTGACACTGTCTGTCATGCAAGGTTTTAGAAAAACAAATTGGCTAGTTTAGCCAGCTGTATTCCATTGGGATACATGTACCTATGAGGGACTGATAACCTGGATTTGTTAATCTATTAGGATGTATGGAACCCTCGGAGGTAGCATCGAAACCCACAAATGACAGGAGACCAAAATACGTAAAAACTGACAGGGTTTATTGATCCACTAAAGGAAAAACAAAACGGGGAAAACCAAATGGAGTCTGCAAAGTGTGCAGAGCTAAATGAACAAGTCTATGGTAGCTAAGGGAACAAACAAGGACAGGTGGAATACAAGACAACAAACAAAATAGTTGTAACGTTCATGCTTACCACAAACCAGGACCGAACAGTGGGGCTGGTCACAATTTCGCCAGTAGATTGTTTCTTCAAGCAAGTTATATTGTTTCTTCAAGCAAGTGACATTGTTGCTAAAAAGAAGTTGTTTAGAAAGAAGGTGTTATAATGCTCACTGAATCTAAAAGGAAAATCTTTGCAGAGGAACTGCTGTTTATTTACTAACTCAATTTTTGCATGTCAGTTTCTGTATTACAGTACACTGTGCTGTTAGGTTTTGATGCATTGTTTTGGTTTGGTATATACTGAACCTATTATCTATCTGTTTACAGGTCAGGAATTATGTTATTCTTTTTTCCTACCTCTGCGCCTTTCGCTGTTTCTTTTAATTACACTCCCAGTTCTACTGATTTTCATGTACTATTGTAAGGAATCCGGTCCTGGGTTTGACTGAAACTCAGCCTTACAGGGCTATGGAGCTTCTAAGCAAATCCTTCCCTGAACTGGCAATCAGAATCACTGCAGTTTGCTTGATGCTGCCTCCTGTGCAGCTCTGCCTCTATTGGTTGTCTAGACTATTTAGAGTCAGCCCATCCCCCCAGGAAGGTGCTGAGCATAGCTGAGCAGTTCCCTGTAACTGTGCTTGCCACAAGCACTGCTGCTAGGCCCGCTTGGCCTTCTTGTACCCGATGGCGCATTATCAAAGAGCTGGAGACTCCATTACTCACTTCCCCATTAAGTAGTGTTTCCGTGCCCGCAAACCGCGCCCCCGGCCAATGATCGAGTGAGACCACAGGGGATGTATAATATGTATGTGATCACCGGTCGCAGGTGCCGGTAAGCAGGAACGGAGCACTCCCACAATACAGCGATCAGAGTGTGAACATGTAAATACAACTTGCCATGAACATGGCTATGATTATGTTAAAAACAGGGAGAGGAACTGAATTCATAGACAAAATGAATCTTTTGCTGTTTTTGATCAAAAACTCTCAAAAAACATCAATCTGATAGAGAAAATAATTATGGCAAAAAAACAAGCCAAATTCACACAGGACAAAACTGATTATGAAAAAAAATCAAGAATATATATGGCAGAAACCCGTTATTATACCATCTAGAACATTCTCTAGAACACCCACAAAAAAACAAACAAGACATGATTCACGCACAGAACACATTACACCCAAGAAATCCATCTTAAAAAACAGATATGGAGATACTTCCAGTTTTGATTCTGATCCGTCAGACTCTGAAAATCGATCAATACCAGTATCTTTCAGGAGTGATGTAGAAGAAGCTTCAAGCGATTCAGAAAGAAGAGTCACCTCTTATGGAGGAAACTCAAGTGACTACCATCAAGACAACCATTCAGCAAAATATCTAGCAGCTCGAGATACTCTATTCACTGAACCTTCAAAAAACTTAAGAGGACAAGGAGGTTCAAGGAAAGAGGCAGGACAAAGCGGATCCGCCAAGAGGAAAAAGCACTCATAGAACAAGCTCAAAACAATGTGATTAATATTTCACAAAAAATCTTTACACAATCACTGCTAGTCCTCCTCAATAAGGGCTTAAATTTCGCTCCATTTAGCAACTTTCATTTATTCAAAACAATAATTGATTTACAAAAATTTACCAGAAAGTTGTCACTAAAAAAGTTTTTTCAAAGAAAGATAAAGATTCTTCATTGGAGAGTGACATACTATAACGCGTAGCCCACCACAAACGAAGCGCTACCGCGGTGCTGAGGTAGGTAAGTGAGTAACGCCAACCCACAGCCACTCGGGCGCGCCTAGAATGCAGATTGGTCGTGCAAGCCAGGTCAAGTTTAGAGATGTCAGAGTTGTTGAGGGTACTTGCCGAATCAGGAGTGGAGAGTTGCGGATCATCTGGGTACATAGCCAAGATCAGGATAGGAGAGTATCGGATCGTCGGAGTATTAGCCAAGGTCAGGACTGGAGACAGGAGAATGGTCGTTCGTAGTCAGATCAGGAGAGGAGAGGTGCGGAGTCCAAGGTAAGAAGCAGGGTCAGGCAACAGCAGGATACAAAGGCAAGGCAAGACAAGACAAGGAAACTGGAACTCACGGCATGGCGTCACACAAGACTATGCTCAGCAATGAGAGACTGAGCGAAGCAGGTATTTAATGGGAGATTCAACAATGAAGAGGCAGGGCAGAACCAGGAAACGGAACCCCATAGGCTGCTGGTGCACACAGGTGTGCCCTAAGATGCAGCCTGATCAGGAAGACAGGTGGGACATAGCGCACGCCGCCCGGGGTGCGCCATGGAGGTCAGTGGGGTGGAGTCCAGTGTGCAAGACACTCCCACGCCAGTCCTGTCCGTCAGCGGAGCCTCTGAGTCACACTGGATGTATCATCGTTGTACACCATTATAGATCACTTACAGGCTTACACCATTAAGATTCCTGAAGAAGCCACAGCGAAACGTGTAGAATCGATCCGCTGCGGGAGGTGATTGAGCTGGGGAGATCATTGGAGACAACTGCTGGCAAACCATCAGGAGACGGACACACTAGGCAGCCTCTTCCGCCCTGACCCAAGACGACACAGGACATGACGAGGGTATTCGTGATGTATGCGGAAGGGCTCCGCCGCTCCTGGAGAAACCGGCGTTCTCCAACCACAGCTGTCCTCTCCCTCGAACATGATTGTTTTTCAAAATGTGAGTGTATTATACATATATTTATCTACTGCTGCTAATACAATTTAGACTATACTACTCCATTGTGCGCTCTCTCTTTTACTTCCATATACCCCTGGGAGAATAATTGACTATCTACACTACAAGCTTCCAGTATCAAGACACCACTCTGAGGGGGATCCATTAAAGGGCTCCCATCAGAGAGAGAAGGGTCTCTGATACGCTTATCTTTGATATTGTCATCTGTGAGTACAACTATTGCAGAGAACACATACATTCAGACCATCATTGTTGTACCATCTGCACTATTATATTTATTTTCTTTTTCATATTCACGAGTCACACAGCGCTCCGCTCAAATTTGAAAACCTGCACAAGACCCATCTGGACCTGGACAGTCCGCCTCAAGGGTGTAGAGCTGCTTTTTTATTATTGTATTGCACATTAATATTCCTATTTTTTCACATATTGGTGAAGGTCACTAAACACAATTTGTTTATTCATTATAAATTGAACATCACTGTCACTTATATTGTATAATTATTTAACATTCACTTAGTTTGAGAAGCGCCCGGTTTTTATTTTTGTTTTTACACCATTAAGACTACTGTCAGACACTTTTTACAATACATGGACCTTTCCATTGCATAACGCACATTTATTTTAGATTCCATCACTTTTTTACTCACTCACTACTCTTTTATATTTGATAATCACTTTTACTTACAAAGCACATCTTTTGCCCCATCGTATGCAAATTTATTCATGGGTTATTGGGAGCGCACATTTATATTTGGTGACACTAATCCCTTTAGGAGAAATATCATTTATTACAAGGGTTATATTAACGATTTGTTGTTTATTTGGGAAGGGGATGAAAACACACTGCACTAATTTATAGATACACTAAACGATAATATATTTAATTTAAAATTCACTTCTAATTTTCATCACAATCACATTCACTATCTCGATCTGCTGCTATACATTGATATTTATGGTAGAATATGACAGACATATAGGCAGTCCTCGTTTTATAACGCTTCGCTTTACAACGAATGGCTTATCCAAAGCTATGCAATGCATACCTATGTCCATTTTTACACCGCCAAAACGGCTTATCCAACGCTCTTACGACGCTTGGCAAAGTTGTTTATATGTATATAATATATATATTATACTATATTATACTATATATTATATTATATTTTTATATTATATTTATATTATGTAATATTATATATATAATACAGTATATGCACTATATAATTTATGTGTATGCTACATATCTTATTGTCTGCGTAAAATATTTTGTGTATTTTAGCATTAAAAATGCCTTCAGGAACAAAACCTTTCATTTAATCCGTGTTCCTATGGGAAAACGTGTTTCGCTTTACAACGTTTCGCTATCCAACGCCATTTTGAGTAACGCATTGTGTCGGATAACCGAGGACTGCCTGTATATAGAAAAGAAAATGCACGTACTGTAATACGTTTCTTAGAGCTGACAGCAGCCATCAGAAATCTCTACTTAAAGGTAACCCAAGGGCCAGTTCCTTCGACTTAGGAGACTCTGTTCAGATGAGGAGTCTTTTATCCTAAGGTCGAGGGAGCTGGCCATCAGATTTAAAAACAGAGGTTACTGTTTATCGAATCAGACGTTATTGATGCATTCAGTCTGGCCTATTGGACCAATCGAGAGGATCTTATCAACTCTAAAAAATAGTCTAAAAGAGAACAATATAGATCCCAGACTAGTGACAAATATAAATCAATTATGATGATGTGCCACTATTTATTACACAACATAGTAACCGAGCCAACCAGATTAGATCTATAATTTCCAAATACTGGGATATTTTAAATCTTGATTTAGATCTAAAACCCTTTACAGACAAGGGACCAAGATTTGTATATAAAAAAAAGGGGGCTTGATATATATCCCCTAGTCTGTATAGATCTGAATTGGTTAAAACTCAGAAGCTTGGCAATCTTAAAGGTTTCTATAAATGTGGATATTGCACCATATGTGCTTTTGCCAAACAAACCAAAATTGTATCTAACATAAAATCAAAAAAAGATTCGAAGTTAACAACATTTATAATATTACAAAAATGCAGTGACCCGGCTCTAACAGTGACAACAATACCCCAGTCCAATGATTAGTCCATTTAGATAGGGAAAGTTCTCTTACTGTTCCAGTTGAAAACGACGTGATGATTCAATTTCTGGCTGTTACTTCAGAACTTTTCAAAAGTACTGTGTCAATATTCATTTGAGAGAATCTGTGCTTTAACCAACTTCTTTTCCTGGACTTCACGAATCCCCCGTGCTGTCAATCATACGTCAGCTCACTCTTCTGTAAAGTCACAGCCTTAACACTCAAGAGTGATCTCAGTGGGTTCCCAGAAAGGAAATGACATGGGAAATGATGGTGCAGATTCCTAAAAATTTAATGACAGTAAAAATAATAAAAACAGCCAAAAGCTTACTCACATAAACCGTGCTGTAACAGGACAACTGACAATGTGCCGTCCGCAGCTTGATATGGTAAGGGGTAATGATCCCTGGGTTGATCGCGCTCTCACTACTCTCAATACCAGAGATCCTCGCCTGACTTTGCGCAGCTCACTGACGTCACTCCCCTTTCCTTGTTACCGGATGCTTTTGCAGCTTGGGTAGTGAGTACTGAGATAGGCGTGCTCTCTTTGTTCAATCTACCAGAGACTGCCGCCTGTCTCCGCGCACCTCAATGACGTCACGCGTGGCGCCCCCTCCAATCTCCCTGCTGCCGAACGCTTCAGTCACAACTCCTCCCTCTCCGGTAGGGATCATTACCGCTTACCATATCAAGCTGCGGACGGCACGTTGTCAGTTGTCCTGTTACAGCACGGTTTATGTGAGTAAGCTTTTGGCTGTTTTTATTAATTTTACTGTCATAAATTTTTTAGCAATCTGCACCATCATTTCCCATGTCATTTCCTTTCTGGGAACCCACTGAGATCACTCTTGAGTGTTAAGGCTGTGACTTAACAGAAGAGTGAGCTGACGTATGATTGACAGCACGGGGGATTTGTGAAGTCCAGGAAAAGAAGTTGGTTAAAGCACAGATTCTCTCAAATGAATATTGACACAGTACTTTTGAGGAGTTCTGAAGTAACAGCCAGAAATTGAATTATCACGTCGTTTTCAACTGGAACAGTAAGAGAACTTTCCCTATCTAAATGGACTAATCATTGGACTGGGGTATTGTTGTCACTGTTAGCGCCGGGTCACTGCATTTTTGTAATATTATCTGTAAACGAATTTGTGAGTTATTTGTTAGGCAGGGACCCTATGGCAGCTTTCACTTAGTTATAAGTAGAATATTTTTTACTTATTGTAAACACATAATTAATAGTCTTTGCGTTGAGCTTTAGGGTATAACATCATTATTCATTCAACAACATTTATAAACTGTAATACAAATTACACAGTCAATTATTTACAATGGGACTGCAAAAAGGGTTACAGTATGTAGGAAGAACTACCAGACCCTTAAAATCACACATAATGGAACATGCATGTCTAATAAGGAAAAAAGATACCACACATCCTGTGTCCAGACATTTCACTGAATGTCCAAAGGGTGGAATTAATAACTTTACATTTTTCGCCATTGAACATATAGAAATGCCCATTAGAGGAGGCGATATACAGAAGGTTCTTAACCAACGTGAAATTTATTGGATTTTCCAACTCAATACACTTTCACCCCATGGCATCAATATAGATTGGGAGTTATATAATTTCTTATAAGCTCTATTCTGTCATTGTCCTTTCCCTCTCCCCCTCCCTTCCCCATACCCCTCCCCGCTTTTCCCTTCCTCTTCCCTACCCTCTCTCCCCCTGCCCCCTCCCCCCTTCCACTTATCCCTTCTCCTTGCCAATCCTCCTGAATTTTAGTCATAAAATGATCTTATTAAGACTTGATAAATAATTTCTGTATTATTCATTTACAGTTACATCATAGAGTTTACAGTGTTCAAAAAGAGCTTTTCCATTTCAACAAGAACCAGCCTTAAGAAGTTTCAAGTCTAAATTGAATTACATCAAATTATATCTGTGAATTATTGAAAATAATGGATATTTGATTGATAGTTTAATTAGTTCACAATATTCATTGTTTTTTAAACTATGAATTCCATTTTATCAGATATTTCTGCATGTTCCTGCCCAATTGAAGTTCATTATGAACACAATGGTAGTATCCATTTACTGTATATGAGCATAATGATTTGCAAAGTTTTCTTCTCATAATTATAAAGTATAAATGTGTTCATTATCCTTTGGTGCACAACATGCAGATATGATATATGTTCTCATTATTTGCATTATTTTGATTTACGTTTATATATATTTTTTCATTTTTCATTCATTTATTTTCCGTTTTTATCTTTTTCTTATTTTTTTTCTCTTTTTTTCCTTCTCTTTTTTTCCCTTTTTTCTCCTTTTTCTTTTCTTTTTCATTATTATTTTTTTCAATCAATGATTATGTTGTATTTGAAAACTTTAGATAATATAAATTGATTTCTTTATATTTATATTTATGATTTTTTATTATTTGAGATATTGGTCCTAAATAGTATTCTTATCAGTACCCTTTACCATGATATATTTCAATACAAGTATTATTACTATAATGATTAATCACTGAAAGGGACTTATGCGTCTACAGTAGGATTTTTAACTTCAGAGAGACTGCATTCATGTCTTTTGTCTATGAATTCAGTTCCTCTCCCTGTTTTTAACAAACTCATAGCCATGTTCATGGCAAGTTGTATTTACATGTTTACACTCTCATCGCTGTATTGTGGTGCCTGCTTTCCGGCACCTGCGACCGGTGATCACATACATATTATACATCACCTGTGGTCTCACTCGATCATTGGCCGGTTTGCGGGCACGGAAACACTACTTAATGGGGAAGTGAGTAATGGAGTCTCCATCTCTTTGATAAAGCGCCATCGGGTGCGAAACGCATTAGAGAGTGTTTTTAACCACACTATGTGCCAAAAAAATGTTTTTTCTAACTACATTTGCCTGCCTTTGTTGAGTTTTTCCTGGCTGTGCGCCGCTATTCGTCTCTGTTTTCTCCTGACCTGTAAACGGAAAGTTTGACAAGCAAAGAACTAACAGACTGGGTGGGATTTAATACCTAAACTAAGATGGCCGCTGGCCTCATGGACTGTTCCAGTTCTTACCAGTTCTGGGCCTGAACCTGACTCCTCAGTGTGTCCCTACAGGTCTACGAGGAATACTGCGGGAGGGAATCATGACAATCATCCAACTTCCAACATCATACTGTGCTGCGGAAAATGTTGGTGAAATACAAATAAAACAATAACAATCATAAAGAGGTGGGAAGAGGAGATCTGTACTGAAAATGACGGCAGACACAAGGTCCTGATTAATTTCTGCTTTAAATTTAGGCCCCTAAATCCAAGCACCAGTCCAGATTAAACCAAACTGCTCTTCTTAACGAAGTCACGCTCCTCAATGCCTTGAATAGAGCTATTAAAGGCATTGTAGGGCAAGACTTCGAGAAACAGAACGGTGATTAAAATATCTGACTCTGAAAATGTTCTTCCGCAGCCAGGATCGACACTGCGGTGGCCCCAATGGTGGACAGGTTACCTCCCTTGGTGAACCATTGCCATACTGTAAGTAAAATCTTTCCATCACTGCATATGAACAACAAAGCATGATCAGCAATAGCCAAAATTATGGTGCAATACAGCAAGACGACCCATAGAGGAGTTCAAGATGATCACCTAATACAAGGACAGCATGATAAGTTAAGGTCATTGTAAAAGTAGCATATCCCTATCACTTCTTCTTGATAGGCACTGTTTTTGATCCCTTTGCAGCCTTGGGACATATGAAAATAAATATGGCATTGAAAATTGCAAGAATGAAAACTACAGTATTAAATTAAGCAATTGAGGCTGTGTATCAAAGTCTCCTAGTTGCAAAACTGTGGTCAAACTTGAGCAAAAAACAGTACCATATCGATCAAAGCAATACATCCCATTGTATCCTAGGGGATCTTTTTCCTTCATAAATATGGTGCAGTGATTTTGCTTTAGCTTTGCCTCAGTTTGGAGGCCAGAAGACTTTGATGCAGTATGTAACCATAGATTTATATAAATATTTAAAATAAAATAAAACCTTCTTACAGTATAAAAGGTAGGCAGGCTTGCAGTTTTTCAGGTAGAGATGGGTGAACCAGTCAAAATCTGCTTTTTGAATGGAATTTGATCTGCACACTGAAATCCATAGTCAGATTCCATGCTCCTACTGTAAATCTGTGCGGAATTCTCGGAATCTGCCATGGCATCCGTCTGTGCAATTTCTATAGAATCTGTGGATGGAATTACTCGGGATCCATTCCACTGATTCTGCAGAATCCGAAACTGAGCGCATTTATTTTGCCACTCTCATTTCCTGCCTGTTGTTTTTCTCACACTTTGTGATTGTGAGGTGAGGGAGAGCGTGTGTGGGACTGGGCTGGTGACTAGGTGGGCAGGCAGGCAGACAGGGAAAAAGGGAGAGCGAAATCAGAGAGAGAGAGAAAGACAGGGAGAGAGAGAGATTTGTTTTAAAACATTTTTTATTATTATTGTTTGAATAAAAAAAATATTATGGGTGGTGACAGCAGTATAGGAGAGCCTTTGCTTGTGCACCTCATGTGAGACTGAGCAATGTTTCAGGCTTAGTTGACAGTGATGGCAGAGCAACAAGGGAAGCAGTCTTTGTACCAGTTGATTTTCCTGGTACCAGCCATTGGAGTAGCCGTAGTATTGTGGTTGCTGCTACCCTGGGTTGTGTGCATGCCTCAAGCCTATTGTAATCAGGTTAAATATATAATAAGAGTGGATAGCATAGCAGGGAGCACTTTCAACAGTTACTGTGGTAAACCCGTCTGGGCCAGTGAGGTGCATCAGTAAAGTTGGAGAGGGTTAATATGGCAATGGTGGTGGTGATGGTGGCTCCTCTGATGAGCTTAGCATGGAGCATCTTGGAGAAGGTGAGGTGGAAGTATGCAGATGTGCATCTCGATGATGTCACGGTGGTGGTCTCCAGGTTGACATTTGTAGTATTCCAGCCTCTTCCACTTGCTTGCAGGCATCACAGGGGCACATTTGTTTGCCAAGAGGAGCTACCTCCATGGTGTGGGAATACTTCCAATAATCCCTCCATGGCTTAGTGAGTGCATTCTGAACAACCATTATGACCTATGAGAGATGCAGTGTAAGTGAACCTGTGAGTCCTCACATGCCTCCAGATGTGATGATCCTGCTCTGTGTCATCGTGGAAGAGCCACCACCATCCACCAAAGAAGGTGGTCACCCACCCCTCCTCGACGGCACACCAGGCCCAGGTATGCAACATGGTCCACCCCTGCTGTTAGAAATGATTATGTTGCTTCTTCACCAATCTCCCTACCTATGGAAACTCCTCCTTCTCTCCCACATCCAACACCACTCCAAAGATAACAAGACCAGGAAGTGAGAGAGAGGCGAAGTAGGACGAAGAATGGTACTGTCTGGCATTGTATCCTTTTGCGTGGCATTCTTTGAGGGTGCAATGCATGTACTGTGGGCACATTATTAATAGGGGTGAGGTAGTTTATGAGATGTGGACACAGACTAATGGTGAGCATTTGAGGCTGCACCAGCCCAGACAATTACGGCTTCTGGAGCAGTTGTGGTCAGACTCATTTCATGGCAATGATCCTCTTGTCCCTGTAGTTGTGCCTCCTCAAGTACGTGGCGATGGAGATCCTTCATCCTCTACATTCTCACTCTCAAAGCAATTGGCTGAGTCCCAAATAAATTCCTTCAGCCTATGTTTTTTTTACTCTCACTCCTTCACCTCATTTTCTACTGTGGGGATCTTTCACTACTGTATACAGAACAAAGAATTATCTGACAGTGACACAGATGTGTATTAGCTACTGACACTGGTTGCATCTTGGCCATTTTTAAAGTTTGAGGTTGTGTTGTGGTGCACCATCATTGATTTTTAATTATGTTGTTGATGGTACTCAATCCCTTACTTTTATTCTCACTTTCAACAAACAATTCCTCATTCTATTTGTTTCTGCTGCTTCCTACATGATGTGGTTAGAACACTGATGTGTTTGCTGTTCTGAAGTGTTGCTGTTAATGCGCCTACACTCCTTAGTTCTCTTTGTTTGGTTAAATAAATATTTAGGTTACAAAAAAAAAAAATATTAGAACATTAAAATTAAAAAAAAGAAATAAAAAAAAACATAAAATAAAAAAGAAATCACCAAAAACTCAAACAAAAACAAACAAAAAAAGTTTTTTGAAAAGTAAAAAAATAAAGTTTAAAAAAAATATCGTTAATCATGTTTATAAAAATTTGTTACATTTCAATTTTTAAGGTAAATTAACCATTTTTCTAGTTCAAGACTGTATTAATGACTTTTCCCCAAAAAATTATTATGCAATATGTCAAATTGCATTTGATTGCATTCATCCATAATAGACATATTTAATCATTAGTATTAGTTACTTCTTACTTTAGACAATCAGGTTTTTCTAGTTCAAAAATGAAATGGGAGTGGCGGCTATCTTTGTTTGTCTCAGAGTCCTCCCGGAGCCCCGGTGAACTGTGCACCCCCTCCCCCGAGCTGAAGAGCGGGTGCTCTGTTTAGCCGTGGGGCTGTGTGTGCGGACTCTGAACCGGCGAGCGCAATCAGCTGGCCGTGGATGTGAGGTGAGGTCTGACAGACCAGCCTGCCGTGCTGATCAGCCCCAGCGGAGGATCCAAGATGGCCACCACCAGCCTGCCTGAGTGAATGAGGAAGCTCAGGGGAGATGTGGCAGACAAAGGATTTGACGGCCGCTTAGATTGAGGTACTGTGACCACGGGGGACCCACTAAATGAGCTAAACAAGATCTAATTACTACATAACCACATACTAGTCAAAATAACCAAAATTGCCCAAAAATAAAATAGAAGCTCAAGGCAGCGGAGCCACACAGAATGCCCGGCATGAAAAAAAAACCCAACAGCAGTCGAAAGCACACTCAAGATTTTTAGACGGATGGCCATGGGGTTAAAACGCCCGGGCATAGTGGGAACGCAGGTAGCATATTGTTCTCTGCGAGGTTCACCTGGGCTGGAAAAAGAAACAGAAATGGCTGAAGGTCAGGTAGAATATGCTACGAAAGCAGACCTGACAAATATAGCAACTAAAGAAGACATACAAAAGCAGTTAACGGACTTAACGCTAATACCTAGAACTGAAATGACTGAGATTAAAAAGGAAATAACTACTCTGGGAGACAGGGTAGATGAGCTGGAAAAAGAAGCTGGGACGGATTCAACAGCACAGGCGTATATAGCTTATAAAGAGCAGGAACAGGATGAGACTGTACAAAATATGCTCTTGCACATAGAGAATCTGGACAATAGAGATTTAACCGAAACAGTAGAACCCCCAGAGCTGGTGCCATACCTAAAAAAGCTAATCTCCCATGTGGCTGATGAATCAGAGGAACGGGTCTGGAAAATGGACAGGGCACTCAGAGCGCTTAGGCCCAAACCCAGACCATCAGATCCCTCAAGAGACACTTCTGGACCTCGCCGGAACATATTCTCAACCTGCCTGCTTCAGCAGACCCCTTCCGCTTGCGTTGGGGAAAGATAAGTACTTTTGTTAGTGTTTTGAAGACCCATTTGGGATCCTGAAGTTTTTTTTGCTGCAAGTGTTCTGTTGGATTATTGTGCACGTTGTCCCTGAGAAGAGTTCCATTTTTTCTTTTTGTTGGAATTTCAGTTGAAGAGGCTTTTTCAGTTTCCAAAAGAAAACTCTCCACTATTCCTTCTGTAAAGATAAGGAAGACATATTGTGTCCAATATTTTCTGCTAAGGCTGAAACGGTTGCTGCAGAGACCAGTGCACTTTTCTTTGAGCTTTTTTTTGCAGTGCCTGGTTTAACCCCTTCTGAACATCATATTCCCTTTTCCGAACATCATATTCCCTTTTCCAAAGATCATCTTGCATTTCCCTGCAGTACCTGGTGTCACCACTTCAGACTCTCAGACTTGCATTTCTAAATCAGACTTGTGTGACCTTGATTTCTTGCATGCTTGGGTATGCCACTGCTGTTTGTACAGGCTCCCATTTAAAAAACAAGAGTACTGCAAAATTGTCCTATACTCCAATGTTAGTATGGACCTTCCCCTTCAACTCGGAAGACCCTCTCGAGAGGCCTTTACCACTCCTAAGGTGCTGTACTAGTAAAGAATACGAGCGCTCGGAGGACGAAGTAAATGAGTCAGACACAAGCTCAAATACTTCTTCCTAGTTTATTAACAATTTTCAATCAGGTTATATAGCTAAGCAAGTGAGTGAAGTGAGTGAATATACGTGCAGAAAACTTACTTCCCATTTTCTAACATTAACTCCTTATCTAAAAGTCACACCAGTCTGTCTTTGAATTAAGTCATAAATTCTTACTTGAGACTTGAGACACTAAAATGCTGAGATAGTACAATGTGAAATTGCGTATGTGTCCAGACTTCCTGCTTTTACAGGAACTGCCATCTGAACACATATTTGGCATTCATCCAACATATATGGGGCAAAGGTGGTGAACAACAGAATGGCTATATGATTATTACAAAACAACTTAACTTTATAACTCGATATGGAGTACCCCCTATAAAATACACATTATCAAGTACTCCTATTGTTTTGTTGCTTATGCCATGATTTCTCTGCAACCTGTGATATTCCTATGCTTGATTCTAAAAGTTTCAGATTTAACTGCAAGTTTCTCTGTAGTTAGTTTCCTAGTGCTCCTGTTTTCTGTCTCTGTCTGCCTTATAGTTTCCTGTTTCCTCTTTGCCTTCGTTTTGTGATCCTGACTTCTTCTGTTTCTACCATGACCTGATCTGATGTGACCTGACCTGTTCCTGGTAGTTTTGGTAACATTATTAAAGGCCATTGCTTTTGAACTAGCTTGCCCCAGTGTTTCCTGCTAGCAAGTCACAGTCCTGTTCCCTAGTTCCAGTCTTGCTCCTGAGTTTCAGTCCTGTTCCTGCTTCCCTGCATTGTGCCTGCCTCCGACCACGCAGAGGCCTTTGACCCCGACCATGTTATCTGCTGCCTGCCTCTGACCTCTGCCTGTGACCCTGACTACGCCACCTGCCTCCGACCTCTGCCTGTGACCTCGACCACGCCGCCTAACACCTACCTCCGACCTCTACCTGTGACATCGACCAAACTATCTGCCGTCTGCCTGTGTCCCTGAGGAGTCTTGCCAGTTCCCCGCTGTTCTGGTCACCGAAGTCCTACCCACTCCTGGAGTCTCCCTCATGACAATATGAATGTTTATATGGAAGTGATATTAAAGTTTTAACACCACAAGGTATATTGTCTTGAGTTTGGGATACCTACAGATATGTGTGATGCTAATATGGAACGTAGAATTGTAGGTATGATTTTTGTGTATATTGTATTGTAATGGATATGTTGATTGTATAAAACTGTAGATTACAAATGTAACAGCGTTTCCCCCAGCCTCTGGGAGATCTGCCTATTACAGGGTGAAAGGTGCTGGCGAACTGATGGCTCAAAGGATGCTGAGTCGTCCGCCGGTGCTAGTGGGGACATCAGGACAGGCTTCTGGGGTAGCTGACTGGTCTTTATCTCATGGTGATCAGTGCCTCCATCTGCTGCAGGCTCCAGGGATGTGGAGACAATCCCTGCAGTAGCACTTACTCTATTCCCCCCAGATAGATTACACACCAGGCAGGAGTATATACTGTATGGACAACTACAACACTTTATTGTTCTCTCAGCACATAAACAGCATACACTGGATCTGCATTCATGGCTCTGGGCCTCCAGCCTTAGGGTGGTCCTGGACATCAACCCCTGACCAAGGGCACCAAGAGCAGTCCTTGCTCTTCCCTGACTCCCTAATAGAGTCAGGGATAAAGTAATCACTCCTCACTCCCCAAAGGGGAGGGGACAGTAGGTGCCAGTGCTCGATATACCTCTGTGTGACTACCATTCTCTCTCAAGTGGGAGAGACACTGCCTACATTGAGTTGTGCAACCCCTTAAGTACCAGAGGGTAAGGTCCAAGGTCTGAGCCCAGGATTGGGCAGAACACAGGCCTTGGGCCGCCTCCTCCCCTGTCACTCAAAGAAACTGCTTCTGTGGGGAAAATCCCTGGGTTGGTCCTGACACTGCCCGCACTTTTACCAGTGCTTACATGTTAGGGAGGGCAGATTAGTAGCCAAGCCAGGCATGGCTATACAAATAAAGTATAAACAAAATAAAAATGAAATGCAACATGTCTAATTGCATTTAATGGCTTTCAATCCTAGACTTGAATTGCATTAAATCATAGACATATTAATAATTTCTACTAGTTACTTTATTACAAAGATTATGTTGTAGTACTATTAGTCATCAATTATGTTACAATTTACCAAAGAAGAAGAATAAAACAACAGGTTCAAGGTATTTTAAATTGTAAATCTTGAAAAAAATACAATTTTTGAAGTTACAGCATTCTGATTAATTTTGAAGAAGAATCATATGACCTGGCTACCAATTGACTCCTCCTTCTTCAATTTATTTATTTGTGTCAGTCCTATATTTTTTTCCTTGCCTACTTGCACTCAGACCAGGTTGAGTCCTGTCTACAGTATGTAAAGTGTTAAAAAATCATGTATCACATTTGCCAACATAGATTTTACATTGATGGCTATTGTAGCAGTCTGTTATTTTATGCATGTTTAATCAGTGGTGCCGAATCCCATTGATTTTTAAAGACTGTGACAGGGCCTTAACCCCTGTCTAAATGGGCTTCTATAGAAAGCCTGTATTGGTCTGATTAGTCCAGCAGGGAGCTGGATAATTACTGCTACAGACAATTAAACAGTCTCCACCTGGCTCATCAGACAGGTAGAAAAGCCTCCTGCTTGAACTGCAGGGGGTCGCTCTAGCACATGGAAGTTGTTTTCTGACAGAGAGGGATCCCAGGGAACCAGCCCCTCTATTCCAGGACACAGCGGTCATTGGAACCCACTAGAGGGTGCCCCCCCACCCCACCCCACAGACACCAACCCAGACTGAGGGAAAGAGCCCCTGATAACAAGTACTGCACCGACACACTTTATTCGAGCAAATACCCGGTATGTACCTGGCAGATACCTGGAATGCGCCGCTCCTCACCTCTGACAAGCCCCGTTGCATTTGCCTTCCCAGCCTGGGTTCATGCCTGGCTGATGGGCGGCTGATCTGTTAAATGATAATGATTAGGATTTAATAGGCTGCAATGCTTCGCGTGTCTACCAGATGGCATAAATTCATGAATTGTAATGCAGTATATATATATGTACTGTGCAGTATTGCAGCCAACGGGAATAAAATGCTTCAATCCCTGCCGGAAAATAACTCAATGCACTCGGGCAGAAAACAGTCACAAACCTCAATACACCCGGGTATACCCGAATTCGTGGGACTAGCCGAGCTCGAATAAAGTGTGTCGCCAGTGTACCTCTATGGATTTTGGTCAGAGGCTGGTAAGAGGCCTATCCTCCCAGCCCTTCAGATAGGGACTGGAAGAGTGAATTAGCCCATACAAAGTGATAGGCTGTTTGTTTATTAGTATGCTGCCTAATGCCCCGCTCACACTGCACGCTACACGACGTGCGCATGTGCGTGCGCTGCTGCAGTCGTGGGAGTCTATTCAATCTGTGTTCTCCGGCTGCAGCAGCGTGACGTCAATTTCAGCAGCCAATCAATGTCCAGACGTTTATATTGATTGGCTGCTGAAATTGACCAGAGACTCGGCAGTGAAATCGGAGGGTCGGGAGTCGGGGGACGGGGGACCCCCCTCTCAGTATATGACCCCCTCTGTGCAGTGGGTTTCGAGGCAGATCTGTGCGGGGGGAGGGGAGGGGTATGAGGGACAAATACCTTGGTAAAATAAAACTAAAATAAAACTAGCTGTGATAACTCCCCCAACCCCGTGGGTGTGAAGGAAGAAAAGAAAAAAAACCACACAAAACAAGCTGAAGTGGGTTCCGGAGTACAGGGAGTTCAGGCGCTTCGGGGACTTGCTCTAATTACACACACACACACACAAACCTGCTAACACATGCTCACACACACACAGACCTGCTCTCACCCCCAGCAGACAGGGGTGCGCACACGCGGACGCAAAGCCCCCTGTGTGAAGCGCGGCCTTAAAGCTGTATTGTTTGAAAATACGGGCTAAATAAAAGCCAATGTTTATTTTCCACAATGTCTCCCTCTGCACTACCTCTGCACTAGTCTCCTATAAAGATCAAATAGGAAATAGCAAAAAAACACATAAACAATGAATAAAAGAAAGCAGTACCAGTCCAGTGCAAATTAACCTAGATATTATGTTGTGCCACTTTCTGGAAAAGCATGGCAGCTTTGGTGCTGGCTTGTCTGAGCTTGGGTTTGGGTGATAATAAAATAATTTCTACTTTGGCAATGAGATAATGATGATAATGAACCCGTGGTGGTGGCAGGTGTGTGTGTGGGGGGGGGGGGGGGAGGGAGGGGACACACACAACAAACCACTGTGCAATACCAGTGAGTGACAGTGTTATTTGTTAACTGTCAAGTTAGTGAGTATAGTGGATATGGTGGAAGTGATAACAGTATTTATGCCACCATGTACATGTCAGGTAGTAAATCACTCAGGGCAGCATTCAAATGAATACTCATCATCACTGACTGCTTTGGCAGCAGCTTCATTTGTCTCAATCTCACTCCCTCATCACTAATTGTTTTCACTAATATTGTCTATCCCTATTCTAGAGAGAATCTGTGGTGGGCTGAATTGATGATGAATAAGGGCAATAATTTAGTGGTGGTGGAGCTAGATCCCAAAATAGAATAATAAAACAAGACAGTTGTCAAGAAGATTAAGACATTCACATCATAATGTACAGTAGTGATGTGAAAAACTTTTCAAACAATGAGATAGGTCTCAATATTATTGTCAAAACTTACAGAAAAAAAGTGCATTAATTGATTAAGTGTTTTTCGTCATAAGGTTTCATTCTACTGGATATAGATCCAATGTTGGTCTTTCTCCCTCCTAAAAGAGATACGTGATCATTTAAATTCTAATATAGGTATATTAGTATTTTATCTGTTAGTGTTAGGGCATGCCAACTGGGTCTGCCTTGACGTGGCTTACAGGCTTACTATGCTTTGGCCAAAGGGTTAAACTGAATGACCCTTTTTCAAGAGAATATATAAGTATTTTACTGTGTATTTTTGTCATATTGGATGTAGCATTAGGGTTCTCTGTCGCTTGTTGTATACATTTGCCACGCTCAGTAGCTCTCTCTTTTGACACTTATATACATATATATTTTGTGGGGGTTCAGGGAATCCTAAAATGAGCTTGCTGGGTTCTGTGTGTTGTTTGTTAACATATATTATTAAACAAGCCAAGAACTGAGTGTGCCAAAGCCAATGCAAACCTGGATGTTACGTAAATGGTGACTGGTGGCCGGTCTACAGTGGCAGTTGCCAAATGCCAATTCCAAACTAGATGTTATGGTTTGCCACTGTCTATCATAGCACTTTCAGTTTTGGTGCTGGTTTGTTTGGGCACCCACCAGATGGTCAGTGGGAAGAAATTATAACTAATCTCATTCATGATGCCATATTTAACTGTTTTGGTTTTGCAATGGCAATAAGTATTACTGATGATTATTGATGATGATGGTGGCTGCATTGGTGATGGTGGTGGTGGTTGAACACACAAGCCACTAACAGCAGTGAGAGTAGCAAATTAGCCTGTGGACAATTATGCAGCAGTGTAGTTTACGTCAGTCTTACTCTCTGACCAGTTGTTTTGTTTACTTATTATTGTTAATAAATTGAATTTACTACTCAATAATACACTAATTTAGAGTCAGACCCTCATTGCTACTAAGACTAGTGACAGTGGACAATGCATTCATTCACACAGATAAAACATGCAAAAGAGTGCTGACTAGATGGGCAATTTTTTTAAATCTGCAGCGGATGGGCCGGTTTCTTTGGTCAGAGGATCAATCTCAAAAAGGGCTACACGCATTTTGCAGCTTTTTTTATTATTATTGGCAAAAAAATCCACAGATTCCGCAATCCATTGATGGATTTGTAGAATCAACGGATTGTATCCAATCGCGGGTTTTGATGAGTCCGCACGGATTCAAATTGACCAAATCCATTTGCGGATTTTACACCGCAAAACGGAGTTTGGGGGTAAAATCCGCAAAGATCCAGGAAACGGATTTGGGCTGATTTGCCCATCTCTAGTGCTGACTGAGTATATGCAACATAGGAAATACATGCATGATCTAAGGTCTATGCAAAACATGCATCGTGATTACAAATTGAGTACATGATTCATGAAATATATACATTATATTAGTTAATTAAAGTGAGACATAAAACTAGTCACTAAATCTTGTGTGTGTACCAAATAATCACAATAAACTAGCACCATGAGACATATTAGGCTAACCTAAGTAGAAGAGAATGAGATACAACTTAAAAACAATAGCATGCATGGGCGACGATTTAAAACAAAAAACCGAGACTGTCCCAGCTAAACCTGGATGTTTGGTTACTCTGGGGCAAATGCAAGTTTGCCTTGTTTAATAGCTAATCTAGAGGTGTTTCTATACTGGTCAAGAAAGTGTTACAAAAATGTGACTTATTTTCAGATTCACAGGGGAGATTTGTTATATGGACTGAATTAAGTAGAAATAGCCGTGTTATTCCAGTTGCGATAGTGCAGAGTAATTGAGTACTTGACGCCTGCGCCACACTAATTGATCGTGTAGAGTGATGTAAGAGCATCGGCGCCACATCACATGACACGGTTGCATGATCACCAGTCACCATGGAGATGCAACACTCCTTAAAGAGGAGACAACGCATCTCCTGTCATCATGGCGACTCAGGCGCAGTGCCACAGAGGCGGGGAATCCCCATAGTGTAACATAAACATCACCAAGCACTAGTGTAATAAAAAACTATATCTACGATGTTCACCCAGTTGATAGAAAGATGCTACCTCATAGGTCACTATCAAAAATTAAATCAAAATACAAAAATAAACAGGTAATACACTCAGACATAGAATACTAGCTTCCATACAGAGCTTGCTTATACAGACAAGACCGAGCACTAAAAACAAACAAACCACAAAACATAAATCACAGAACACAACAAACAAAACCAGAACTAGACCAAAATCTGGTTTGCAGCAAATTTGACAATCGACAGACCCATCATTTAAACTCCAAGCAGAGTGCAGATGCCACAGAGATGAGAAAGCACTGGTCAATTACTGTAAAAAAATAATAATCTCATGTCAAGGAAACACTTAAAATGTTGTTGTTCGTTAAGTCCATCGCCATTACTGATATGTAATCTGTGTATCCATTAAGCTTCTCTTCTAAGGAGAGCTGTGTCCCTGTCTAGGCCACCTCACATTGCTGGCACCATCTCTTTTCCTATGACCATTAATGCTGCAATCGGATGTCTGTACTAAAATCGTCAGATTAGAATTCTTTTTAATAACACTTTAGTGTATAATATAACATTGCTTAAGCATCTTGGTAGTTTTGGCAACATATAAAAGCCCACAGGGGTGTTTGATCATGTACACAACATGTGTGGACCTACATGTGATCCTGTGTTTAATATTAATGTTTTTACCAGTATGTGGATGGCAGAATGAATCCTCAATGCAAAGACTATTACAAATTGAGCAGTTAGGGAGAAGGAGTGGCTCAGTGAGTAAAGAAACTGACTGGCACTGAGTTTGAAGCAGGTGAACCTGGTTTAATTCCTGGTGTTGGCTCCTTTTGACCTTGGGCAAGTCACTTTATCTCCCTGTGCCTCGGGCACCAAAAACATAGATTGTAAACTCCACGAAGCAGGGACCTGTGCCTGCAAAATATCTCTGTAAAGCGCTACGTAAAACTAGCAGCGCTATACAAGAACATGCAATTATTATTACAGCTGGACCCCATTACAACGCAGTGCTCGGGGGCCATGTTATAACCGGGATCGTGAAATGGCTGACATTACCCAGCATCTGCAGCTCTCTCCGATCCCTGCTTCATCAGGCTGCGTGGTTGGTGTTTTTGAGTGCAGATTAGCTGACCAATGACAGCCCAACAGTGAATACATTTTATATAATACACATGAGGGAATCAAACCCATGACGTTTCATATGGCAGAACAATGCTTTACCTACTACACTACAGGGGTTGGTGTGATGACTCTCGCTCTATTAGCAAACTCTGTGGTGTAGTAGCTAGAGAACTGTACTACCATATGAAAAGTCATGGGTTCGATTCCTGCATGTGTATTATATAAAATGTATTCACTGTTGGGCTGTCATTGGTCAGAGAAGGGTCATGTGACCCTCCTCTGCATATGTAAGTGCAGCTTGATGAAGCAGAGAGAGGAGAGAGCTGCAGATGCTGGGTAAGTCAATAAAGTATTGAATGTTATTTTAAAAAAAAACCCTTGGAGATATTTTTAAATCGGGAGCCACGCTGAGACCGCGTTATAAGCGGATCCACATTGTAGAGGATCGCGCTATAACGGGGTTGAGCTGTATTACGTTAAAACAACAATGATAATTGCTCAGCTTGCCGGAGCTTAACAAATGTGTAGTTGAATAAAATTAACTAGCATCTGATTTAATCAGGGTGTCTAAAACATTTCTGCTCTTTTTAAAGGCTATTATCGTTGGCTCTTGATATACCTGGGACAAAATCTGATCGTGCTGTAGCCGATGCCAGTGTTTGTAGTTTTCAAAAAAACACTGGCTCGTGTAGATGTCATAAGGAACACCAGAATGATATCTGCCCTCAAAAAAGAATTCCTACTGCTGCGGCCAAGTTTATTCGAGCATTTGCCCGTTCTTGGCCGCAGCAGTAGCCTGGCGCGCGCCCGAGAGTGACGGGCGCGCGCCGAAGCAGCAGAAGAGCGCCCTCCGATTGGGGCGCTCTCCCTACCGCTGCCGGGTCCGCCGGGTCCCCCGGAACCCCCTGCCGCCGTCCCGCGATCGCGGGACACCAGGGCTCCCTCGCGGAGCCCTGGACACGCGTGCAGGGGTCGCAGGCTCCCGAAGACGTGTGACCGCGCGTCTATGACGCGCGGCACGCCGAGGGGCGGCCACTAGCAAGCCGGGAAATCTCCCGGCTTGCGGTACCGGCCACACTTTAATAAAGTGTGTCGGTAGTGTATCAGTAGGTTTTCTATAAATATCCATATGTAAGTCACCAGATATCTGAATGTTCAGTACATCCAGAAAAGCTAATTGTGTTGTGCTCCAGGTGTTAATCATCCGCACAGGGGTATCTAAACCATCCAGATAACTATAAAATGCCAGTAATTCCTCCTCTGTACCTGTCCACAGCAGGAAGATGTCATCAATGTAGTGATAGTAACACAACATGTGTGCAGAAAAGGTGACTTAAGTATAAACTCTTCCTCAAAGTGTGCCATAAACTGTACAAATTGGCATAAGCTGGGGCCACATTGCTACCCATGGCCATACCATTTATTTGTAGATAGTGCTGCTGTTCAAATTTAAAATGGTTCTTATACAGAATAAAGTGTAATAACAACATGATGTATTCAACAGGAATAATATCCTTATAGTGTGTGCTAAGTGCTGTCCTGGCAACATCTAAACTCACCATAATTACTTTAGCCTTAGTTTTTGGAATTGCCTTATATTTAGCCAGAAAATCAAAGGTGTCTCGTATGTATGAGCTAGTGGTAAGAACTATGGGGTGTAGAAACTTATCTACAAATATGCTAATGACGGATTAAGAGACTATATAGTCGCTATAAAAAATAGGATTATCTATTTCACACTTTTTATGGCATTCAAATTCTCTTAAGTTGTCAATCGGCCTGTCTGGGTGAAATCCTGCAAAGTCCAAAGTGACAATGGTATCAGTATGACAGCAGACCATGGACACAACATGAGGTATTTCATACTAACAAAATGCCTATCAACTCTTCCACTCTAAAAGCATCTAACTACCAGTATGACAGTAACTTAGAATTAGAAACCTCAAATTACTTTTCAAAACAGATACTCAATGTCAAGCCAGAAGAACACACCGCCTGCCTGGGAGTTATAAACCTGTGTGATTATGAACTGTCAAAACCTGAGATTTCAGTTCTGTCGAAGGGGCTCATTTTCGGACCCACCACCAAACTGGATCAAATCCAATAATATTCCAACCTAGATGAATTCTTCAGGATTTTAAGACTGAAAGAATATTTCCACAAAAAAGAGAGCACCCCAGAATGATGGAGTATAACAACGAGACGAGGAACACTTATTTCACACCACAAACAGGATGCAATGGCAAACTAGACAGCTACATAGAGAACTTCAGATTACGATTTTCCTCACTAGCCTCAGCAAAGCAGAAAATAATGATGTACAACCTTCCCCCCACTGAGAGATCTTCAATCAAGGAACTGCAAACCAACCACCTTTGATCACCATCAAACCAGCAGATTAAGGAGTCGCAGTGATGGTTATGGATACAAATAATTACATAGAAGAAGGTAACAGACAACTAACAGACAACATTGTCTACAAGAAACTGACCCATGATGCAACCCAGGAATATACAAAGCAACCCAGAAATCTCGTCAAATCATTCCCTGATCACCTGCAAACAGAATTAGAGCTACTAATTTATTTATTTATAAAATATTTTACCAGGAAGTAATACATTGAGAGTTACCTCTCATTTTCAAGTATGTCCTGGGCACAGAGTAAAACAAATAATACATGGTTACAAGTACAGTTACATAAATGAACAAGGTATACATTATATACAAGACATTGCGTGCACAGTTAAAGAAAATATATATTATGAGCGTATGAAACAGTTACAGACCAGATTAAAGTGTGAGACAGCCTTAGATTTGAAAGAACTTAAGCTGGTGGTGGATATGAGAGTCTCTGGTAGGTTGTTCCAGTTTTGGGGTGCACAGAAGGAGAAGGAGGAACGTCCGGATACTTTGTTGAGCCTTGGGACCATGAATAGTCTTTTGGAGTCTGATCTCAGGTGATAGGTGCTGCATGTGGTAGGGGTGAGGAGCTTGTTCAGGTAGCTGAGTAGCTTGCCCAGAAAGTATTTGAGGGTGAGACAGGAAAGGTGAACTTTGCGCCTAGACTCTAGTGATGACCAATCTAGTTCTTTGAGCATTTCGCAGTGATGTGTGTTGTAGTTGCATTGGAGAACAAAACGACAAATTGAATTGTAGAGGGTGTCAAGTTTGCTAAGGTGGGTTTGAGGAGCCGAGCCATATACTATGTCTCCATAGTCAATAATTGGTATTAGCATCTGCTGTGCGATACGCTTTCTGACCAGGAGACTTAGGGAAGATTTGTTTCTGTAAAGTACCCCTAGTTTGGCATAGGTCTTGGTTGTCAGGGTATCAATGTGCATCCCGAATGTTAAGTGGGAGTCAAACCATAAGCCCAGGTATTTAAAACTAGTGACAGGTGTTAGGGTGGTGTTAGCGTTGGTTGTAATCAGGAGCTCAGTCACTGGAAGCTTTACAAATTTAGTCTTGGTCCCAAATACCATTGTTACAGTCTTGTCAGTGTTTAAAAACAGTTTGTTTTGGGAAATCCAGTTTTTGAGTCTCAAAAAGTCAGACTGAAGTATGTGTTGAAGGTCAGAGAGGCTATGGCTGTGTGCATATAGGATTGTGTCATCTGCATACATGTGTATTGAGGCTTCCTTACAAGCTGTGGGAAGATCATTAATGAACACTGAGAAGAGTAGGGGCCCCAGAACAGAGCCTTGCGGGACACCACAGGTGATATCCAGGGGGTTGAAGTTAGAGCCTGAGATGGATACATGTTGGGATCTTCCTGATAGGTAGGACTGAAACCAGTTTAAAGCATTTTTCCCTATTCCAGAGCTCTGGAGTTTGTTGAGCAGGATAACATGATCAACTGTGTCAAAAGCCTTTGCAAAATCTAGGAATACTGCACCAGTGAGTTGTCCCCGTTCCATTCCACACTGGATTTCATTGCAAACTTTTAGCAGGGTAGTTACGGTGGAGTGTTTGGGACGAAACCCAGACTGGAATTGGCTAGGGAAATTTGTCTTGGTGTAGAAATCGCTTAATTGGGAGTGGACACATTTTTCCATAACTTTGGATAGAATTGGGAGAAGTGAGATTGGCCTGTAGTTTGAGACAGTGTTTATGTCCCCACTTTTGAAGATTGGGACAACTCTGGCAGTTTTCCAGGTCTTATGGATATGGCCTGCAGACAGGATAGAGTTGACTATGGACGCAATTGGTTTGGCAATGGCTGGGGCACCAAGTCATAGGAACCTAGATTGTAGTAAGTCGGGTCCACATTGGCTGCTTAGTTTTAGTTTGAGGAGCGCTTGTGTAATCTCCTCTTCAGATACTGGGCTAAATTGAAAATTGTGGCCAGTGTTGGGAGGGGGTGGGACTGTAGGGATACTCCCAGGATGAGATTCATGTTTGGGGTTTGTGCTGCGTTTCGCTAATAAGTTAGTGGCACACCCCACAAAGTAATCATTGAATGCATTTGCAATGTCAGTGGGGTTTGTCAGAGTAATATCCCCCTTAGTGATATTACTTGGTTGTTGATGGTTAGGAGGCTGGAATATATTGTTGATAACCTTCCAGAAGTTAGCTGGGTTTGATGTATTTTGGTGGAGATTGTCAGAGTAATATTGTGCTTTTGCATGCCTTGTTTGCCTTGTGCACATGTTCCTCATGCATCTGTAGTGATTGAGATCCTTGGTAGTGCCAGTTACTTTGTAGCTTTTCCACAAGGCATCCCTGAACTGGTAGAGTGCTATAAGGTCAGGTGTAACCCATGGAAGGTGGGCCCCCCGTACCCTTATTTTGCGTAGTGGAGCATGGGTATCGCAGAGTTTTAAGAACTCGGATTGGAAATAGTCGAGCGCAGAATCGGGGTCGGGAATTAAATCGATTCTGTGCCATGGGCAGTTGGTAAGGTCATCCAGAAACTGTTGTGGGTTAAAGTTTTTAAATGTTCTAGTGAGGAGAACTTTAGGGCTTGAATGGGGCGGTTTAATTTTCCTTACACAGTACACTATTGCATGGTCACTGAAAATATCAGGAAGGATGCCAGAGGATTGGATTCTGCTGGGGTTTGAGGAGAGAATCCAGTCTAGCAAGGAATGGTTATGCGATTTCAGGTTTATCCGTGTGGGTTGGGAAATGAGTTGTGATAGGTTAAGTGACTTGAGTTGTATCTGGATTTTGTGGTTTTTAGGGTCAAGCCAATTGAAGTTGAAATCCCCTAGAACTAGCAGCTCACTCTTCTCGTTCAGAGAGGAAATGGAGCCAAGAAATTGGGTGATATCAGTCAAGGATTGTAGAGGGGCTTTAGGGGGGAGGTAGATGCCAGCAAGCAAGATGGGCTTAGAAAAGGGGAGGCAGATTTTGCCAACTAGAGTTTCAAAAGAGGGTGGACTTGGTGGGCAATTTAACAGTGTAAATTGTAAGTTGTCTGCAATATAAAATAACACCCCTCCTCCTCTCTTTGACCTATCTCTCCTAAAAATGGAGTATCCCTGGATGGCAATATTTGCATCAGGGGTTTTAGGGGATAGCCATGTTTCTGTAAGAACGATGGCTTTGGGTTTATGCATAAGGCACCATGCCCTTAGTTCATCCAGTTTGGGCAGCAGGCTCCGGATGTTTATATGGGTGACAGATAGCCCTTTTTGGAATTTAAAGGTGGAATTCTCAGGGGCATGGGACAGAGCTGAAATGGGAGGACCTGGGTTAGTTTCAATATCACCTGCTAAAGAGGGTAATAGTATGAGTAGAAATTTGGGTAGTTGTTTGGACGTTGTAAATTTGTGGTGTTTGCCATTAGAGTGAGCAGTGGTTGGAGTGCTGGTTTTTAGAGTTCTCCACCAACATTCAGTAGATAGTGCAAGGCTTTTGAGTAGTCCAGGGTGTATGGTGATGTTGGGTGTGGGCCAGGATGGAGGAGTTTGTAGTGGATTGAGGGAGTAACATCTCCATGAGGCCAGGAGAAAGAAAAATGTTAAAATACATAGCAGGTTCATGATGCCAGAGGTAGGCAGTGCTGCAAGGAGCTGTTCTGAGCAGAGTGAGTGTGAGCAGACTAACAGCAGGTGTGTGCCTGTTCCTTGTCAAATGTTTAGTGTATTGCAATGCTAGAGTCAGTTCAGGGTTTCAGTGTATTGTGCAGTCAGTTTTGGGAGAGACTGCAGTAAATAAGTTGTAAAGGGCTGGGGGGTTGATATAGGCAGGTTAGCAAGCATGGGATCATAGTGTGATCTGAATAGCTTACCGTTTGTTGTCTTGAGTAAAAGAGTATGCAGTAGATCCAGTCCCCAGTCACCTCTAGTCAAACTGTAGTCTAACTGTATTTATCACTTAAAAACCTCACTTTAAATGCCTCACTGTCTAATGCCAATTGCAGTTCCTGCAGATTGCAGGAGAGGTGTTTGTTATATACAGCTAAAACAGTCACATGACCCTCCCCCTCCCCAATCCGTCAGCTTGTTCCATTTGGTCAATTAACAGCACAGAGTTAAGAGGGAAAAAAAAAAAACTTTTTAAATTCAAACATACTAACTTATATAAATTCTACAAGGCCAGATTCAGTCTTTTACACAGGGTTTCAACATCAGGAACATACTTATATCAATTCTACAAGGCCAGATTCAGTCTTTTACACAGGGTTTCAACATCAGGAACATACTTATATCAATTCTACAAGGCCAGATTCAGTCTTTTACACAGCGTTTCAACATCAGGAACATACTTATATCAATTCTACAAGGCCAGATTCAGTCGTTTACACAGGGTTTCAACATCAGGAACATACTTATATCAATTCTACAAGGCCAGATTCAGTCTTTTACACAGGGTTTCAACATCAGGAACATACCTGTGAAGAGAATGCAATTAGATCCATGTCATATCAGCTGAGGTTATTGGTTATTGGTCTTGCATGAAGAAAGTGAGTATATATATATATATATATATATATATATATATATATATATATATATATATATATATATTAACTGTAGTCTAACTGTATTTATCACTTAAAAACCTCACTTTAAATGCCTCACTATCTAATGCCAATTGCAGTTCCATTAACTGCAATACCTAACAACCCAGGAGTTCGTATCTTCTACATGCTTTTCTAAATCCAGAAACCAGGAAACCCTGGCAGACCAATTATATACTGAACAAATATCATGCCTAGTGGAACATATCCTCAAACCACTAGTCACAAACACCAACAGCTTCATACATAATACCACAGATTTCCTCAATAAACTTAGCAACATGAAACAACTACCATTCAACACACTACTAGTTCCCATTGATCTCTGAACAATAACACCCCCACAAGGATGTATTTATTTATTTATAAAATGTTTTACCAGGAAGTAATACTGTCAAGGATTGGACTTCGGCTGAAGTGGATCCCAGTGGCAGGAACAGCAGGGAGCGAAGTAGGGGTCACAAGCAGAGATCCGAGGCAGGCGGCAGGTAGCGAAGTCAGGTAACAAGCAGGGGTCCGAGGCAGACGGCAGGTAGCGAAGTCAGGAAACAAGCAGAGGTCGGCAACGAGGAAACTGGAACAGGATGATAGCAATAGCTAACACAGCAGTAAACACAAGAACCTTGCAGGTGCTAAGGAACCAGTATAAACAGGCAAGGAGGAACAGGAAAGGGAGGTTTATATAGGCAGGCTGAGAGGTGGAGTACAGGTGCAGAGGTGTCAGGTAACAGGTTCTGGAATGTTCCTAGTTTAGCAGCAGCAATCCCGGTGGACAAGTTTAGGTACTGCAGGCTATAACAAGATATTTAGAGTGGCAGCAGTCCCGGTGGCCAAGCATAGGTACAGCAGGCTAGAGAATATGACATTACTCCCCCCTCCTAAGAGCGTTCTCCGGACGATCCTTGCTAGGCTTGTCTGGATATCGTCGGTGGAAAGCTTTGACTAGTCACGGAGCATGTACAAAATCTTTG
This sequence comes from Ascaphus truei, assembly GCF_040206685.1. Taxonomy (NCBI): domain Eukaryota; kingdom Metazoa; phylum Chordata; class Amphibia; order Anura; family Ascaphidae; genus Ascaphus; species Ascaphus truei. The sequence goes on from NC_134484.1 coordinate 324,131,744, forward strand.
GGTTCCCAAGACCTCTCCTCTGGGCCATAGCCCCCCCCAGTGAACCAGGTACTGTAGTTTCCCTCGGTGTAACCTGGAATCCAAAATTCTTTCCACAATGAATTCCTCTTCGTTATCCACGAGGATGGGTTCAGGGGGAGGAAGTCTCCATCCAGGAAACGGGTTCTCACGGAAAGGTTTCAGCAGAGAAGAGTGAAACACAGGGTGTATTTTGATGGTCTCAGGAAGCTCTAATCTGAAGGACACTGGATTTATTAGTGCTGAGATGCGAAATGGCCCGATGTATTTTTGGCCCAATTTAATGGTTGGAACCTTTAGACGTAGATTTTTTGTAGAAAGCCAGACTTTATCCCCGACTTGAAATTCTGGGGAGGGTCTGCGGTGTTGGTCTGCTGCTCTTTTGTACTTTACTTGAGTCTCACGAAGCGTCTCTTTGATGGTCTCCTGGATGTCTCGCAGAGTCTCCAGTTTCTCTGTAACTGCCAGAATGGGGCCCGAAGATGGAAAACGAGGAATAAAGGTTGGATGAAATCCATAATTTGAGAAAAAGGGGCTCTTCTGAGTCAATGAATGATGTGAGTTGTTGTATGAAAACTCAGCTAATGGTAGGAAATCAATCCAGTCATCCTGGAGATGACAAACAAAACATCGTAAGTATTGTTCCAAAGTCTGATTGGTCCTTTCTGTCTGGCCATTGGATTGTGGATGATAGCCAGACGATAAATTTAAACGAATTCCTAGAGAGGAACAGAAGATCCTCCAAAATTTTGAAGTGAATTGTACCCCTCTATCGGATATGATCTCATCAGGAGCCCCGTGAAGCCGAAACACCTCTTTCACAATCAACTTGGCTGTCTGGTCTGCAGAAGGAAGATTCTGTGCTGCAATGAAGTGAGCCATCTTTGTAAGTCGATCCACCACTACCAGAATGGTATTATGTCCATTTGATCGTGGCAGGTCAACAATAAAATCCATTGATATGGACCCCCAAGGACGAGTTGGAACCGGAAGAGGCTGCAGTAAACCCACAGGTGATGCTCGAGGGGTCTTGGTCCTAGCACAAGTCTCACAGGAGAGGACATAGTCTTTAACATCTTGTGCTAATTTAGGCCACCAAAAAGAGCGAGACAACAGTTCCTGTGTCCTGAGGACACCTGGGTGACCAGCGGGTCGGGAGTCGTGCATTAATTGGAGCACCTCTAATCTTACCTCCTTAGGGACGAACAGACGATCATTACAGTTCCAGAGACCATCACATAGAAATAGTTCTGCTTCCGGAGGAGGGTTTTTAAGAAAAGTGTCATTTGAGTAGGCTCCCTTTATTCGTGTGAGGAGATCGGCAGAGAATGTGACGCCCAAAAAAATTATTTTTGGAAGAATAGTTTCTTCTTGCTCTTTGTCTGAACTAGGATTCGGAAAGGACCGTGACAAGGCGTCGGCTTTCCCATTCTTGGAGCCAGGCCGGTATGAAATGTGGAACTGAAATCTTGCAAAGAAGAGAGCCCACCTGGCTTGTCGCGCAGACAGTCTCTTTGCGGATCGAATTAATTCTAAGTTCCTATGATCCGTAAAGACCGTAATTGGATGATTGGCCCCCTCCAGTAGATGTCTCCACTCAGAGAATGCAGCTTTTATAGCCAAAAGTTCCTTGTTTCTGATGTCATAATTTCGTTCAGCTGTTGACATTTGGTATGAATAAAAAGCACATGGATGAAGGAGCATCATGGGTCCAATTCTTTGTGACAGAATGGCACCAACAGCGGAGTCGGATGCATCCACTTCCAAGATGAATGGTAATTCTGGATTTGGATGCATGAGGATAGGGGCAGATGTGAAGAGTGACTTCAATTGTTTGAATGCCGCATCCGCTTTAGGAGACCATTTGAAGGGTAATTCTTTCCGTGTGAGTTGGGTGATTGGAGCAATAATGCCAGAGAAATTTTTAATAAAACGTCTATAGAAATTGGCAAAACCCACAAATCTCTGAATGTCCTTTTCATTTCGAGGGATTGGCCATTCCACCACGGCTTGAATCTTGCCTGGGTCCATACTCAAACCCTCGGGAGAGATGATGTAACCGAGAAATTGCATGTTGGTCTTTTCAAATTCACATTTTTCTAACTTGATGTACAATTTGTACTTACGGAGACGCTCAAGGACAATTCGGACATGTCTCTGATGATCCATGATGTTATCTGAGAAGACAAGGATGTCATCCAGGTATGCCACTACGAACTGGTCCAATAACTCCCGGAGGACATCATTAATTAAATGCTGGAAGGTAGCAGGGGCATTACAGAGTCCAAAAGGCATCACCAGATATTCATAGTGCCCATAACGGGTTCGGAAGGCTGTTTTCCATTCGTCACCGGGTCGAATGCGGACCAAATTATACGCTCCTCTGAGATCTAATTTGGTAAAGATTTTGGCTGACCGAATTCTTTCCAATAGTTCAGGTATCAGAGGTAATGGGTACCTGTTCTTCACCGTAATCTTATTTAGTTCCCGATAGTCAATGCAGGGGCGTAGAGAACCGTCTTTCTTTCCCACGAAGAAGAGCGCAGCGCCTGCTGGAGAAGTAGAGGGTCGGATAAAACCCTATGATAGGTTCTACTGTAGGTAGTCATTGAGGACCTTCAACTCCGGTTCTGAGAGGGAATAGAGTCTACCAAACGGAATGGCAGCACCCGGTAATAATTCAATGGGACAGTCATAAGAGCGATGTGGGGGAAGTGTATCTGCGTTCTTCTTGTCACACACATCTAAAAACTCAGAGTAAGGAGCCGGCAGAAGATTCTTTTGAGACGAGGAAATCTTATGTATTTTTACACACTCTGGGATAGGAGTTTTAGGAAGACAGGCTAGCTGACAGTACTCTGAGGGAAACGTGAGGGTCTTTGTCTTCCAGTCAATTAGTGGGTTATGGATCATGAGTATTGGAATTCCCAGAATCACTGGAAACAAAGGTGATGGAATGAGACCAAAAGAAATCTTCTCCTGGTGATTTGGCTCCATGATTAGTGTTAGGTTACTGGTTTCATGGGTAACAGGTCCAGAGCTCAAAGGAGAACCGTCAATGACTTCCATCCTTTCTGGCGATTCCTTGGCTACAAATGATACCGAATTTTTGTTGGCGAATTCTATGTCCATAAAATTCCCTGCCGCCCCTGAGTCAACCATTACTGTGGTTGAAAAACGATGTGTTCCTTCCTCGATTATAATAGGAACCAGGAGGTGAGGGTGTAGCGAAGGAGGCTTATCTTTCCCTTGAGAAGCAGAGAAAACAGCGTGCTGCTGATTTCGCCTAGGGCTCTGGAAAGAAGACCGCCTGGACTTGTTTGGGCAATCAGCGAGATAGTGCCCATCATTTCCGCAATATAAACAGAGATCTTCTGTTCGGCGTCTATTCCTTTCCCCGGTTGAGATGGGTCCCCGCAGTGTATTTACTTGCATCGGCTCCTCCTCAGTCTCCCTGGAACGTCTTGGGGTACTGACATCTCTAAACCCGGGGTTACTTGGCATGAACCCCTGTCTCTCCAATCGTCTTTCCGTAAGCCTGCGATCAATTTGGATGCATAAATGGACAAAGTCCTGAAATCTCTCTGGGGACTCCACCCGGGCTAGTTCGTCTTTAACTTGCTCCGAGAGACCCTGCCGAAAATGATATTTCTGCGCGGCCTCATTCCAATCAGTATCGTTAACCCATCTGCGGAATTCAGCGGCGTATTCAGCTGCCGAGCGTCTTCCTTGACGAAGATTGTTCAGAGTTGCCTCAGCGGTTGCACTACGATTTGGGTCATCAAAAATAAGACTCATGGCTTCGATGAACTCCTCCAGGTCCTTTAGTAGTGGGCTATCTTGTTCTAACATAGGGGAGATCCATGCAAGGGCCTCATCCTTGAGCAGGATTATGATCAGTCCCACCTGGGCTTCTTCGGTATGATAAATGATGGGCTGAAGCTTGAACACAAGTCTGCATTGATTAAGGAAATTCCGGAAAGATTGTTTTCTCCCCCCAAATTTTTCTGGAAGGGAAATACGGGGTGCGGTTTGCACAGGCACAGTGTTTTGACCAGACAAGGTGATTAAGGCTGCACGTTGTTCACGATTCTCAGCTTCCGCAGTGGTGGCTTTTTCTTCCAAGCGGCCAAGACGATTAAACACGTGTCTTTGTTGTTCCTGGTAACCAACCATGATATGTTGCAAGTCATGGAGTGTCTGAGCCTGAGTCGGATCTGTTCCAGCGGAATCCATGGTAGGGCCTGTTTATTCTGTCAAGGATTGGACTTCGGCTGAAGTGGATCCCAGTGGCAGGAACAGCAGGGAGCGAAGTATGGGTCACAAGCAGAGATCCGAGGCAGGCGGCAGGTAGCGAAGTCAGGAAACAAGCAGGGGTCCGAGGCAGACGGCAGGTAGCGAAGTCAGGAAAAAAGCAGAGGTCGGCAACGAGGAAACTGGAACAGGATGATAGCAATAGCTAACACAGCAGTAAACACAAGAACCTTGCAGGTGCTAAGGAACCAGTATAAACAGGCAAGAAGGAACAGGAAAGGGAGGTTTATATAGGCAGGCTGAGAGGTGGAGTACAGGTGCAGAGGTGTCAGGTAACAGGTTCTGGAATGTTCCTAGTTTAGCAGCAGCAATCCCGGTGGACAAGTTTAGGTACTGCAGGCTATAACAAGACATTTAGAGTTTGCAGCAGTCCCGGTGGCCAAGCATAGGTACAGCAGGCTAGAGAATATGACAAATACATTGAGAGTTACCTCTCGTTTTCAAGTATGTCATGGGCATAGAGTTATGATGACAAATAATACATGGTTACAAATACATAGTTAAATAAGTTAACAGGGTATACATTATTTACAAGGATGGCACTGAGGCATGCATGCAATCACTTACAACAGCTCCCCTGGATCAGAATACTAAGCTGATAGAATACATCCTCACACACAAATACTGCACCTTCAACAAGGATATTTATCTACAACTAATGGGGACTGCAATGGGCACCAGGATGGCACAGCAATATGCCAATCTTTTTATGACCAATCTTGACCAGAGATTCTTAATCACATGCCTCCACAAACATTACAAATATCACAGATACATTGATGATTTTGTGCACTCACGGTACTAAAGGCTACTGCCACGGGTGCTCAGCAACAGCGATCTAGCGTAACAGTAGAAGCCGCGGCCAATCCAAGATGCAAAATAGAGTAAATGACATTTATTGACAGTGATCGTCCTTTCGGTCCGCTTGCGATAAAGGTCTCTTGATAAAGGTTTACAAGTGGACCAAAATGTCGATCACTGCCAAAAAAAATAATTTATTGTGAAAGACCACTGGAGTGTGACTTTATTCTATTTTGCATCTGTTTATAATATGGACAGTCCTTCAATTCAGTCTAACCATGAATTAAGTTCAAAATAGATTAGTCTGCAAACTTTGTAAATTTTCTTGATAAAACAGAACACGGAAGAATGGCAAACTACACACATCTGTATACAAGAAACCCACAGACATTGTTGGTGGCACAGTTGGATGAGGAGGGTGAATTTTCATCCCGGTAAAGGTAAGAAACACATTGATTGTTAAAAACAATACACAATTAAATAAAATACAATGTCCATTGACTGGCAATGTGTTTATCTATGCCCCTTTCAGGGTATAGATAAGCACAGTGACAAGCAATGCATTTTTTGGCAAATGCTTATTTTTATTTAATTGTAATGTACTGTATTTTTTGTTATGTTTTTTTTTAGATTGCCCATTCATTGCCATTGTGGCAATCCATGCCCATATTGTGGGCATGGTTTACCACAGTCACAATGAATCGGTTTATTGGCAATTGTAATGCATTGTACTGTTATGTCAATGTTATATTATTGTGTATTTCTTTTGTTTTGCAAACAAATGAGTAAACGTGCTATTAGCCATTTTTGGCTATTAGTGCCTTTGCCCATTTGTATGTGTGATGATAGGGGTAGAGGGGGTGGCAGTGGTGGTTGTTGCCCCAGGGAGGGTGGGTAGGCCTTCCAGTTGGGTATCGAGAAGTGGTGGGGAGGTTAACCCCTTAAGGTAATTAAGTGGTTAGTGGTCAGTAGTTAGTTTTTTTATTTTAATGTTGCTGCCCACGAAAGATGAGGAAAACAGAGATGAGAATAAGGGTGACCGTCATCCTGACAGGGGTAAGTACAACTTTAATTTACTTTATGCCAGCTGGGTAATGATTTGTTTTTAAAGGTCAAATGCACTATTATCCAGATCTGGAAAATAGGGATTTTGCCCATTACTGTACTGTATGTGTTGGGGGGTGGGAGTTGTTGGGGGTAGAGGGGGTGGGTAGTAGGGTGCCCATGCATTGCTATTGGGGTTATATTTGCTTCCTATGAGGGCATAGGTAACCACACTGGCAATTAATGGGTGTATTGGCTAGTATTGATGGTTGTAGTGTATTTTAATGTTATTGGGGGTTGAGGGGGTGGGTTAAGGGGGTAGTTTCCCTGGGGTGGATGGTTAGGCCTTTCGGGTGGGTAGCGGGAGGGGTTAACCCCTTCATTACCTTAGCGGTATTAATGAAGGGGTAAACTCCTCCCACAAAATTCCCGGTAAGCCTAGCCACCCACCCTGGGGCAACTATTGTCACAGGAATATAGGAGTGTTCACCACAAACCGGACTGGACCGCGAGGCCGAGGTGGGGATACAGGAAAACCACCGCCCTACTGCCGCGTGAGCGGGTCCAGTTAGCAGGGTCGTGTAGATAGCCTGGTTCGGGACAGGAGAGTGTAGAGTGGTAGAGGTACTTGCCAGATTCGGGGTCGGAGAGATCAAGAGTAGTCGGTGTCCAAAGCCAAAGTCGAGGTGAGAAGAAGGTAGAAGTCCGGGGTTCGAGGGTGCCAGAGATCGGGGTTCCAGGTTCAAGCAAGGGTCTGTAACGGAAGACAAGAGCAGACTGCGAAGTAGCTTGTAGCAAGCACAACTAGAGACTGACTATGCTCAGCAATCAGCTCAGGGCTGGTAGCACTAAATACCGACAGGAGCCAATGAGAACCCCCAGCGGTGATGTCAGATGAAGGTAGAGCGCTGATAGGCTGAGGCAGGATGCAGGACAGGTGTGGAAGGAACAAGTATATTGGCAGCAGTGGAGATGGACATAGTAGCGCGCGCGCACGACGCGCGCGATGCGCGCGACGGAAGGGGCGGGTTGAGTTTGCCGGGAGGAAAAGCCGGAACAGTAGACGCGCGCGGGGGTCTGCCCCGGCGGCGCGCATGAGCAGCAGGAGCTGCAGGGAAGGAGGAGAGAGCACGGGACCGGGTGCTGCGCGCCCCGACAGTGGAGGTAAGAGCCGCAGCGGGCGCCGTGGGTAGCGGCATTACAGTGCCCCCCCTTCAGGGTCGGACTCCGGACGATCCCTACCAGGTTTAAGTGGAAATTTTTGATGAAATGCACGGACCAGCCTGGGGGCGTGTACCTGGACTTGCGGAATCCAGGCCCTCTCTTCGGGTCCAAAACCCCTAAAATGCACCAAATACTGGAGACCTCCTCGAGAGATACGAGAATCTAAGATGGACTGTACCTCAAACTCTTCTTGTCCATTGACCAGTCTGGGGGGAGGTGCGTTGTGTTGGATCTGAGGATTGGGTATAAACGGTTTTAATAGAGAACAATGAAAGGTAGAGGGAATCTTCATAGTAGCGGGTAGTTTCAGTCGGTAGGTAACCGGATTGACCCTCTCTAATATAGAAAATGGGCCGATAAATCGGGGTGCCAGCTTTGGGGATGTGACTTTTAACCGTATGTTCTTAGTAGATAGCCATACTTTCTGACCTGGGGCATAATTGGGTGGTCTCCGATGATGGCAATCAGCCTGCCTCTTCTGCATAGCCGTGGACCGCTTGAGATTATCCTGAATCTTAGACCAGGAAGCTTGAAGATCCTGAATCCTCTCTTCTGCGGCCGGAACTCCTGTACTAGGCCCAGACTGAGGGAGGGCGGAGGGATGAAAGCCAAAATTAGAAAAGAATGGAGACTGTAGTGTGGACTCATTCCTGAAATTATTATGAGCGAATTCTGCCCAGGGGAGTAGGTCGAGCCAATTGTCCTGAGAGTCCGATATGAAACAACGAAGGAACTGCTCCAGTGACTGATTGGTTCGTTCAGTTTGACCATTGGTCTGTGGGTGGTATCCAGAGGAGAAGTGAAGCGCCATGTTAAGTTTCTTACAGAAGGCCCTCCAAAATCTCGAAACAAATTGCGACCCCCGATCAGAGACTATGGTCTGGGGTGATCCATTTAGCCTGAAGACTTCCCTCACAAATATCTCGGCAAGTTTAGGGGCGCTGGGTAGGCCTTTGAGTGAGATAAAATGCGCTTGTTTAGAAAAGCGGTCAACCACTACTAGTATAGTGTCCATACCCTTAGATTTGGGGAAGTCGACAATAAAGTCCATTGACAGATGTTCCCATGGACGATCGGGAATGGGAAGGGGTTGCAGGAGTCCTGGAGGTTTATTCCGTGGGGTCTTGTTCTGTACGCAGGTGGAACACGCTGAGACAAAATGTTGGATGTCCTTGCGCATGCCTGGCCACCAAAAGGTTCGTTGCAAGAGGTCAATAGTCCTTTTGATCCCTGGATGACCTGCCGTTTTGGCGGCGTGCCCCCATTGCATTACCTTCTAGTGGAAGGTAGGGGGTGTGAAGAGTCGTCCGACTGGCACCCTGAGACCCTGAGGGATTTGATCTTGAACCTTGTGATCTCCGACAGTGCGTCAAAGGTATTGTCAGACAGGACACATTTAGGAGGAAGGATAGTCTCTTGAGGATCCTCGGTTTTGTCTTCTACAGAGAATTGACGAGACAGTGCGTCAGCTTTAGTGTTTTTAGAACCAGGGAGGTATGAAATAAGGAAGTTGAACCGGGTGAAGAAGAGGGACCAACGTGCCTGCCGGGCACTCAGACGGCGGGCAGTCTCAATATATAAGAGGTTTTTATGGCCCGTAAGGATGGTGACGGGGTACTCAGCACCTTCCAGTAGGTGACGCCACTCCTCCAAAGCCATCTTGATTGCGAGAAGCTCACAGTTACCCACGTCATAATTCCGTTCTGCTGCGGAGAATTTTTTAGAAAAGAATGCACAGGTATGCAATCTGGCCTGTGGGTTCTTCCTTTGGGATAAGATCGCCCCTGCCCCTATGTCCGAAGCATCCACCTCGAGAGTGAAGGGTTGTGCTGGATCAGGATGCACCAAGATAGGTGCTGTGACAAAGGCTTCCTTGAGAACCTGAAAAGCCATGATGGCCTCGGGAGACCACAGTGCGGGATTGGCGCTCTTCTGAGTGAGGGCTGTGATGGGTGCGACTAGCGTGGAAAAATTCTTTATGAACCTGCGGTAATAATTGGCAAAGTCTAAGAACCTCTGTACCGCTTTCAGAGAGAGGGGTCGGGGCCAATTCAAGACAGCTTCCACCTTGGTAGGATCCATCGCGAGTCCTGTGTCCGAGATTATGTAACCCAAAAATGACATGGATGACTGATGGAACTGGCATTTTTCAAGTTTGGCGAACAGACGGTTCTCCCGTAACCTCTGAAGTACTTGTTTGATGTGCCGAGTATGTTCCAGGGGATTCTGGGAGAATATAAGGATGTCGTCTAGGTAGACCACCACGTGTTGATCCAGAAGATCTCTGAAGACGTCGTTAACGAAATCCTGGAAGACGGCTGGCGCATTACAGAGACCGAAGGGCATCACGAGGTACTCATAGTGCCCATGACGCGTGTTGAAGGCATCTTCCACTCATCTCCCTTACGAATCCGAACCAGATTGTAGGCTCCACGGAGATCCAGCTTGGAGAAGATACTGCACCGACACACTTTATTCGAGCAAATACCCAGTATGTACCTGGCAGATACCTGGAATGCACCGCTCCTCACCTCTGACAAGCCCCGTTGCGTTTGCCTTCCCAGCCTGGGTTCATGCCTGGCTGACGGGCGGCTGATCTGTTAAATGATAATGATTAGGATTTAATAGGCTGCAATGCTTCGCGTGTCTACCATATGGCATAAATTCATGAATTGTAATGCAGTATATATATATATATACTGTGCAGTATTGCAGCCAGCGGGAATAAAATGCTTCAATCCCTGCTTGGAAAATACCTCAATGCACTCGGGCAGAAAACAGTCACAAACCTCAATACACCCGGGTATACCCGAATTCGTGGGACTAGCCGAGCTCGAATAAAGTGTGTCGCCAGTGTAGTGGCGCCTTGTAACCTGTCGAAAAGTTCGGCAATCAAGGGAAGTGGATACCGATTCTTGACAGTCACCTTGTTGAGACCACAATAATCAATGCAAAAAAGAAGCCTGCTCCTGCCGGAGAAGAAGACTTACGAATTATGCCTCTCTGGAGGTTCTCCTGTATGTAAAGTTTCATCGCCTTGGTCTCGGGTGGGGAAAGCGGGTAGGTACAACCTCTGGGGGGAATCGTGCCAGGAAGAAGGTTGATCGGGCAATTGTAGGCGCTATGGGGTGGTAATTCCTCCGCCTGAATTTTGTCGAAGACATCTCTGAACTCCCAGTAGGCGTCTGCAAGGAGGGGATTCTTGGATTCCGGATGTGTGGCACCTACTAGGGCTTTAGGCGAATCCAGGCAAATGTCTTGACACCGGTCTCTCCATGTGAGGGGCTGTGACTGGAGCCAGTCGATCTGGGGGTTATGGTGCTGGAGCCAGGGAAGACCTAATATCACGTCTACAGCCGGCGTGTGGATGGCATCCAAATGAATGTGTTCGGAATGGTGTCCAGTCATCTTAAGATGGAGGGGAATGGTCTGCTGTGAAATAAATGCGGGTTGCAAAGGCCTACCGTCAATGGCTTCTAGGCCTACGGCCAATCCTTGGCTACCAGAAGAATCTGGTTCTTCTCCGCAAAAGACTGATCGACAAAGTTCCCACCAGAACCGGAGTCTAGGAAGGCCTTCGTGGTGATGTCCCCAAAGTCTCCTGAAAGGGTTATAGGAAGGAGTATCTTTGGATGGTAGTTTGGGAGAGGAAGGAGAGGTTACCATGCCCAGTGTAGTTCTCCCAGTACTCACTGGGGGCTGGCGTTTCCCGACTTGGAAGGACAGGTACTCACCAGGTGTCCACTATTTCCGCAGTAAAGGCAGAGGCCGCCCGACGGCGGCGTAGTCTTTCCGTCAACGAAAGGCGAGTCCCACCCAGCTGCATGGGTTCTTCGGAGGATACGGTGACAGGCTCCCCTGGAGCAGTATGTGGGGAGAAAGTGGGTTGAGTACCTTTTTGACGCTTCCCCTTCTCTGCTCTTCGCTCCTGGAGCCGCTGGTCCATACGAATACAGAGCGCGATGAGTTCCTCCAATGATGTAGGGCGCTCCAGAGCAGCCAGTTCATCTTTGAGGGAGTCATTCAAACCCTGCCAGAACACTGCAGCGAGTGCTTCGTCATTCCACCTTGTTTCTGCCGCAATAGTGCGAAACGCCAGTGCGTAGCGAGCCACAGAGCGATTTCCCTGCATAACATTGAGGAGAGAAGATGCGGCAGTTACCCTCCTACCTTGTGTATCGAACACCCTCCGGAATTCAGCACAGAACCGGTCCAGGCTGGAAGTCAGATCCGGTCGTTGATCCCATATGGATGTAGCCCAGGCCAAGGCATCATCGGTCAGCAGCGAGATAATTTACGCGACCTTGGAACGGGGACTAGGAAAATGAGAGGGTAAAAGCTCAAATTGGATAGAACACTGCCCCAGAAAGCCACAACATGCTGAAGGCTCTCCCGCATAGCGATTGGGAGTAGGTAGGCAAGGTTCAGGAGGATGAGTTGGAGGTACCGGCGGGGAGAAGATAGGAGCAGGAGGAGCGGTAGCAGTATCCGGAGAGGACAGAAGGGACTTGAGTTGTTCCGAAATGGTACCCAAGGAGTTTTGGAGCAGTTCCATACGCTGGTTATTTTGAGAGAGACAAGCCTCTACTTCCTTAAACAGGCCATCGTGTTCGCCCAAGCGTCGACCCACCTCGGCGGAGTCCAGGTCTGTTGGGCTGAGCATAATGTCACGGGAGTATAGGAGTGCTCACCACAAACCGGCCTGGACCGCGAGGCCGAGGTGGGGATACAGGAAAACCACCGCCCTACAGCCGCGTGAGCGGGTCCGGTTAGCAGAGTCGTGTAGATAGCCTGGTTCGGGACAGGAGAGTGTAGAGTGGTAGAGGTACTTGCCAGATTCGGGGTCGGAGAGATCAAGAGTAGTCGGTGTCCAAAGCCAAAGTCGAGGAGAGGAGAAGATAGAAGTCCGTAGAGCGAGCCGGGGTTCGAGGGTGCCAGAGATTGGGGTTCCAGGTTCAAGCAAGGGTCTGTAACGGAAGACAAGAGCAGACTGCGAAGTAGCTTGTAGCAAGCACAACTAGAGACTGACTATGCTCAGCAATCAGCTCAGGGCTGGTAGCACTAAATACCGACAGGAGCCAATGAGAACCCCCAGCGGTGATGTCAGATGAAGGTAGAGCGCTGATAGGCTGAGGCAGGATGCAGGACAGGTGTGGGAGGAACAAATATATTGGCGGCAGTGGAGATGGACGTAGTAGCGCGCGCAACGCGCGCGACGGAAGGGGCGGGTTGAGTTTGCCAGGAGGAAAAGCCGGAACAGTAGACGCGCGCGGGGGTCTGCCCCGGCGGCGCGCATGAGCAGCAGGAGCTGCAGGGAAGGAGGAGAGAGCACGGGACCGGGTGCCGCGCACCCAGACAGCGGAGGTAAGAGCCGCAGCGGGCGCCGTGTGTAGCGGCATTACAACTATCCCCTTTACCCATTCCCTCTACCCCCAACAAACCATGTACTCTAGTTTAACCTCTTCCTTACCTTACTTGCTAGTCGCTAAGGTAATGAAATTGTTTTTATTTTACTAACACAGTATTGAAGCATGGGGTCTCTGGAGCTGAATCACATTCATTTCAGCCTCTGGGACCCCTTTCTTCCCAAGTTACCCCCGGTATGGGGTGCCGTATCCCCGCAAAGTTTAAATCTCCCTGTCAGATGATGCGGAGATTTAAACAATGCAGGGTGATACCGGCACCCCATACCGGGGCCTGTAACTTGTGAAGCAGGGGTTCTCCGAGGCTGAAATGAATGTGGTTCAGCCTTCTTATTGTTTTCTCACTCATTTTTGTGACACACTTAGCCAAGTGTTGTGACACTGTGGGGGGTTGTGACAAACTGAGGGGTTCCAACACCCTAGTTGAGAATCACTGGTGCATCAAGGCAAATGTGGTGCAATGCTGAAAGAAAATTGCTCTACATGTAACACAGAAATGTCTTATTGGTTTCAAAATGATACATATGGTGCACTTTTGGCTTGATACAAGGACCCCATACAGGGATTTATGTATAAATGCATTTTTTTTCTGCAGAAGTACTCCACTTTTATTGACAACCATACAGAAGTAGCATATGTACAGTATCAATGCAAATTGGCTTTTTTGAGTCAATGGGACATATGTATCAAGGCAAAAGTGGAACAATTATGGGGCAAATCTGCACCATATGTATCAAAGCAAAAAAGAATATTGAATTCAACTGGAATTTGTCCCGGATTTGCACTATGTTTGGCATGTTACATATACCCCAATGTATTAAGGTCTTTGCTCCAAGTTTTGTGCTGTTATTTAAGGAACGGCAAGTTAGAGAGGTTATATGTCCCAGAGATTGAGATGCATTGCGGATGGAAAATTTATATGGAGCCAACACAGGTAATTAAGTAAATACTGTATTAAAAAAGTGCCTAAAACAAAAAAAAATTTTGTCCAGAGGTAGACACGGTAGAAAAGCAGAGGACTAGCAGGCAGCTCTTCACTTCTCACAACTCTGCAGGGTGTGGCAAGCTCCCCCCATAGTTTGAAACAAAGTCCTGTATGGTCACAAGGCATTGCTCCTCACCTAGGTGGAACTCAAGGTAGGGTAGGATGGACCAAGCAGTAACCAGGCTCCAAATGAGTCAGTCACAATGAGTGGTGTGGCTACACATTGCCGCCGAAAGTGTTGCAACTTGGTACAAACATTTGCAGAAAGGATTGCTTAGAGTACGTCTTTGCAACCCATGCAGTCCCGCAGTTTTGGCGGGAGCGCCATCTTGACTTCGCACCGTACTCCATTTTGGGATCACTACAACAGAGCTAGAATACAATTAAACAGGGTCCCCGGTGATGCGTCAGGGGCTCACTACTTTTACTCTTTTTGGACCTGTAGGAAAGTCCAGATCTGTTAAGGTGCACAAGGTCCCTCATGGTTCACTGTAAGGGGCCCGTCCCTTGTAGAACAGAGATGTGGGGTAACCCGCTCCTGGGATAATTTTCCCACTGGGTACGTCTCCAGAATCACAGTACGTCGTGCATGGTGCCCGGGATCCCCAGAGCCTGAAAGGTCCCGTCCCAGAAACACAATCGATTATGTGTTGGTACCCAAGGGTCCTCACGGTGCACTGTAAGGGCCCTGGCCCATGTTAAGGATTATGATGAAGGGTAACATGCTCCCTGGTACCAAACCCTCGGGGTGCGCCACAACTTACACAGTTCATTGTGCACAGGTGCACAGGGGTCCTCATGGTACGTGGCAAGGGTTTTCCTGTCCCTGTCTTGACTACGATAAAGTCTGTTCTGCCACTGCCCATCTCAACAGCGCCTCCATTTGTAGCGCATGTCCCCACCCCCCCTCTGGGAAATCTTGGCCAGGCTACTGCTACGTGTAGTGCTGATTACCTGTGGTGGTACAGGAGAGATGAGATGCCCGCGATGTTGTGGAGGAAAGACAGAACAAATCTCTGGGGATTCTTCTGGTCCTTTTCTTCTTGGTGACAGTGCCTCCAGACAAAGGGGGCTTCAGCATTGCCGAAGGCGGTCCCTGCTATTACAGTCCTTTACTTCCAATAGCTCTCTCCACACAGACAGCCATGGAGCCAGAAGTATAAATGAGGATGATCTTTATTATAGCAGTCACTGCTGGTGTCTTTCAGCGTATGCTACAGTTGATAAGGTAGATCCCTGGCTTTTGGATGGTACTGGCCTGCGGTAATGGTGAGGCCTCTTTGGATTAGTTTATTGTCTCAGCCTATGAGGGGATGAACACATGTCTCTCTCCCAGCCGGGAGGAGATGAGGAAATCTTGTACCCCATGAAGGGATAGTCTCGAACTCTCTCTCACTGTGTCTGAAGGTCTCACCCCTGAGGGGCTGAACTACAATCTATAATTTAGCTACTTCCTTCCTGAGACTTAAGGAGGGAGGACCCAGTAGCTGCACCACCATTGGTTATTCACAGATCTCTGTGTCACCACAACTCCTGTCACTCAGGAAGTCAGCATGAGGACAGGGTAATGCCCACAGGATAGCCCGTCACGGTCTGTATTTTACAAGAACTTATGTGACAGGGAAGGTAGAGAGATAGCTGGACCAGCCATGGCTATATACAGATGCCACTGCCAGTTTTAGACTTCCTGTCAAGGAAAATCTGTGACCATTTCGCAGTAACTCGTGAGATAGTCCACATCAGGCTGTAATGGCCCACCGGATTAACACAGCGGGGTCCCTGTGTTTGAATGGGAGTCACATTCTAATGCAGAGCTCCCGCTGTGTTTATCTGATGGGCCATTAGTCTGGCTGCAGGAATCTCGCAGCATGGGATGAGTTTAAGTGCAGAATTCTCAAGGCAAAGAGTCTACAACCGCCAGATGCAACTGTATGTGCACCCCAGACCCTACTACTCAGTGTAGTATCAACTGTCAAAAATGGAGCATTGCTTGTACATTTTCTGTTTTCTAAAAGTGAAAATAATTCATTATTTTTTGAGCATTAACGAGCCGATTTTAGAAAACGCCCTGACTTTGGAACTGCAAACAAATCAATATTATTGTAGGCATAAGTATACTGCATACTGTCATGCAAGTTCATACAAGGACACTGTATATAACTCACAATAGTGCAAAAAGAAAGATGAATCCAATTTCCATGTAGAAGAACAGGTGAAAAGCTGGTGCAAAATATTAAATGTAAAGTTAGAGATTTCCCATGTGATGAAAGTCTGAGAAGGAAAACGACAGTCCAAGTAAATGTTTTATGTTTCATTGAAAATGATCTAGTAGCAAAAATATGTGAAAAAGCAGCATTTTAGGGAACTAATGTATTCATGTTAAGATCATTTGCTACTCGAGTATGTTTCATAGCATTTGCAACAAGCAACAGAGAAGCCCATTGCTACATCCAATATGACAAAAATACACAGTAAAATACTTGTATATTCTCTTGAAAAAGGGTCATTTAGTTTAACCCTTTGGCCAAAGCATTGTAAGCCTGTGAGCCACAACAAGGCAGACCCAGTTCACAGGTCCTAACATTACCAGCTAAAATACTAATATACCTCTATTAGAATTAAAATTCTCATTTACCTCTATTAGGAGGGAGAAAGACCAACATTGGATCTATATCCAGTAGAATGGAAACAAAAATGTGCTGACTTGGGAAGTGGGGAGGGGTGAGCTTAAAACCCTGGAAAGGAGGAGCCACTAACCTCTAACAGCTAAGACAGCTGAAAATAAGTTAACAAACAACACATAAACCCCAGCAAGCTCATTTTGGGAACCCCTGGGGCCCTACTTGTTGCTTGTTGTATACATTTGCCACGCTCAATAGCTCTCCTTTTTGACACTTATATACATATATATTTTGTGGGGGCTCAGGGGTTCCCAAAATGAGCTTGCTGGGTTTCTGTGTGTTGTTTGTTTTCATAGCATTTGCAGCCATATTTACTAAGCAGTTTTCTGCCATATTCAACCCTGGGAAAGATGTATTGATGTAAATAATAGTTTATTTGGACTCATTGCTCCATTTTCTGTTTGCGATTGTGTTAAATGTAAGAAGGTGTTTGTTACATTTTGTGGAAGTTTGACGTGACTGATTTTTTCCCCCTGCAAATACAGAATTAAAAAGGGACGCACAGAGATGCAGAGTTTGATACATCTCATTACAATCTGTGTGTTATGGTATTGCTCCCTAATCTTGACCTTGATACATTGACGCAAAGAGACACAAGTTGAAAATGAAGTCATTTGCGTCAATTTGATACATCACCCCGTAGTCTCTATTTCTCTCTCTACCATTTGCAAATCTACCCTGTATGTATCAAAGGAAAAAGTCCCATTGAAAGCAACAGGATTTTGTTCTTAATAGATACTGTGTGGTGCAACTTTTATTTCCACAGATTTGTACCAATTGTTCCTTAATACACTAATCTCCGACACCGGCCATAGCATTGTGATCCCGCATTAGCTGCCATTGACTTGAATGACAGTTTACCTGTTAGCCTCTTAACCTGGGATCACGGTAAACTGTATTAGAGGAAATTCATTGTTCAATGGGAGTTTTACATAATGTAACACCTCTATCCCCCGGCTAACGAAAAGGGTCACACCAAAATAGTCCCAAGTGTGTGTAAGAGATGCTCAGCATTTCCTTGTTCTCAGGGTGCTGGAAATCCATGCAGGCTGGTATGATGGGTGAAATAAAGGTGATGGGTGCCATGAACTTTTGCGAACTTTATTAAACAGGTAACTTAAGGTAGCTTCAGGTTAACAACTCCACAGGTTTTCAAGAGAGTTATTATCAGACACCTGCACTCTGGTTCCCTCCACCATGAGGTTTGCAGGTAGCTCAGCTTCCACTAAAAGCCTTTTGCTACTGCCTGAGACAGTACTGGACCCTTCCGGTAATTCCCAGCAGTCACACCCAGGACCTCTTCATAAGTCCTGCGGTAAGGAATCCACTCCCTGCTGTGGCAGAATTCCTCTAAAGTGCTGTGTCTCCCTGGGCCCCAAAGCTGGGAAACTTGCCTAACTATGAAAATAAATAAAGTTGTTCCCCTTTTACAGGCTTAGAGAGCCGGGAGACCCCCTCCTCTTTTTCCTCCTGGAATCTGAGGATGGGTTGCTAAAGCCTTTTATAACCTTTGCGCCTTTCCTCAGTTACTAGACCTTTTAAGGATGGGCTTATCTTCAGACAGGGCCATCCCCTCTAGGGTGACTCTTCTGGCAACTTCCAGAAGCACGGTGGGGCTAGGCACTTGACTTAACTGACACAAAATATGTTACCTGAAAATGGTAACTTGAAATAAGTTACATACTGGGGCCTAAAGAGATTTAACCCCTTAACTCCCTTAGGGACCATAACTCACTAGGGCCACATGTTAGCATACCCCCAAGTGTGCTATATAAGAACATTTCAAGATTTGCTTAGCTTTGTCATTGTTATGATAAAAAAGTATTTTCTAAGAAGAACATGGATATGAATATTCTCCAGTCCTTATGGCAAATTACCAAATCCGACTTAAAAGATTCTTTGAGCAAAGTGATGTTTAACAAACAAAACAGGCAGGTTTTATAAAGTTGATAAATGTCCACCTTGGGACCCAAACATTGAAAGGTGAATGAATAAGCCAACCTTCTTTTTGCAAGTAACCCAGGTGTGCCACTCTGTTTTTGTAGTACAGTATATTGTCCTTTTACCGTCTGACCAGCGGTGGTGAGTTTTCTGGATTCCCTATTTAGTTATTTTGCATTTTTTTTATTATTCTGTTTGAGTGTGCGTTCGTATCTTTTTACAAGTACAGTATTTACAGTAGTTGCATCATCAGCTGCTGAACAGTAATCAGCTTCAGCCTTTATTTAAGATTCACAGTGAAGATCCAATCCAGGGGAGAAAAAACACACCTTAAATCTAAAGTACTTGCTGAATGATGCTATGCTAGACCTTTCAATGCATTTGGTCTTTACACACATTCAATGCAATCCACTTAGCCAAGGAAAACATTGTGTAGTTCTCAGTGGCCAGATGCCAGAGAAAGTCCGAAGGAGCATAAGAGCAGCTTTTCATAAAAATTAAAAAAAGAAAATAATACGATTTATGGTAATGATTCTGTAGGGTTTAGTACTTTACCTCCTTGAACCTTTAGGCAACAACTATTCAAGGTTGTCTAGCATCTAAGAGGTCTATGTATAAATGTACAGAAAATATCACTCCGAAGCAATAAACCAATTGTTCTGTTGCACCATATGTAAAAAAAAAACAAACAAAAAAATTCTCAATCAATTCTCTTATGTTTGGCAAAGAAAGTTAGTCAGACACATTTTTTTTTGTGCAAGATGATACAGACAATCCAATTTTAAGATGGCTTCCTTGAAACCTTTGTGAAGGTATCCAAGTTTGCAAAAATTCACCATAGTTAACTCCCCTATATGAACCCATGATTCACCAAATGTGGCAACTTTCTCCACAGCTTTCATACTCTAGGTCACGCTACATTTTAAGCACAGTTGGCACAGACAACGAATGTTCATATATGGAACAGCTTTAAAATATTGTCTTGCAAATGTCAACATTTTTATGGTGAATTATAAATGTTTGCCATTCCTTTGGACAACTTTCTTAAAAAAATGTGCCTGAACTTTTGTGAAGCAAAATCGCATATCTCAAATACACTACTTCAAAAAAGTACTGTGTTGATGAATTTCCCACATTTTTAAACCTAAAATATGACTGCAGTTTCAGAGTAAATGGTCACTGACCTCATAAAAATGCGATAACTCCTTTTATCTCCTCTTTACTTAGAGGTACATTCCCAATAAGATTTACGACAGGGATAAATATAGTTTGAGTTACTGGAATGTTGAGTAGATGACATGGAATTGGACTAAGATACACATCTGGTTTGGAAAACATTTAAGAGGGGGAGGTTTAACGCTTTCATCATTAGCCTCTTAAAGTCCTAACTGCAAACAAGGTCGTTGGTGGTATAGACAAAATAAGAATTTGGAGCCTAAAACTCAAACCAAATTATAATATATGTGTTAGGCTCCATGTTGCACATGTGATTCCCTCAATGCTCTTGTTCTAAGTGTGTACCTCATGACCCCAATTCTTTGTCTGCCCTCTTCCTTGTCTGGTATCTTTGCTGTCTTAGGTAGGTCGCGAAGTGAAAGAGAAGAAGAGTAGTTGGAAAAGAGAGAAAAGACATGAAGGATATGGACAGAGAGGGAGAAAAAGAGAGGAAACATTTCAGAAGGAAGGAGCAAAGAGGGAGGAATGAGAGAAGGATGGATGGAAGGATTAAATACTAAAATATTAACAGAGGATGGGGGAAAGGGAAGAAAAGAGAAGATAGGGGAATTGAGGACGAATCATGAAAAATGTGGTAAAGAATGTGGAGAGAAAGAGAGGTGGAGAGGGGAAGCTGAGGGTAATCTTGAATTGTACCACAAGGCATGGAGCAGCAGAGTTCTGCTAGGAGGGAGCTGTAACAGGATCCAATGGATTAAGTGCAAGGAGACGTGTTTCTCGTTGCAGAAGGAGGCACAGTAGCAGGCTTCATGAGTAACCAGCACGTATTGGACCACAGAAGCCATGTGTTTCATAGGAGTAGAGATAGGCAAATGTGTCAAAGTTTGGCCCCGGGGACTTCCTTCGAAAACCCACAAAAGTTTGTTTGAGCATTTTCTTATTTAAAAATCGTGCAAAATCATGCAATTTGGCCTAAGACAAACTTACAAAAATCCAACAAGACTGTGAAATATGGGTTTTGAGAAAGAGAGAAAGAGAAGCCTGGGAAATATACTACAGTAATTTAAGTCATATGAATATACTTTGCATATCCAAATTAGCATACTTTCCAGGTATCTCAGGTGTGTGCCTTTTTGTGCCCAGGTGTCTTTCCACATGTTGCATGAAGGTATGTTTGGGGATATATTTATATATTGTGACTCTAGTAAACTAGCCCCTCCCCCCCCATCCGAGATGCTGCCATCCTGCCTCCAGACCCCCTGACTCACTGGCTCCAAGATAGCAGAACCAGCACGCACCACTGGAGTGCACTACAAATCAAGCCTGTGCTGCACAATTAAACCTACCCAGATGCAAGCAAGCCTGACATCTAAACTACAATTAGGGTTTGGAAGAAACAACTAAATTAATTTTTTTATTTGAAATAAAAATAACAAAGCTTAATTGTTATCAGTCCAGTCCAAGGTGATATTATGCTTAGTCAGATTACAAGCTAAAGAAAGTCCTTTTCAAATCCTAAAAACATTCTCGGGAGGATTAAGCACCTAGTGGTGCCCACCACAACATTTGGTACAATGTACTGTATAATGAAAAAAAACTCCCTTCAGCATATATGTAGGAGGAATATATGAGGGAAGGTAACAATCATGTCGCTACTGCCTTTTACCTTATTTTTGAAGCCCTCTCCAGTTGTGGCCACTCCGTAAATTGTACAATTCGTTAAGAAGGTAAATCCACAAAAGAAAGATCAGTCACGAGTAACTCCCCAAAAAATATGAAATGTATTCAGCTCACATGGAACAGATGAAACCACCTACGTGTTTTGCGTGCCCTGCGCTTTATCAATGAAGGCCACGTGAAATGAGTAGGTGGTTTTATCTGTTTCCAATCAGGGACTTAGGACTGGTTCCTGCTTTTCCTGTACTTAATGAGCTCACTTCCTTAAGTTAATCGGTTTGCCTCTTCCTTTGAGAGAGGCCAGTCTACCCAAACCAGTTGGTAGGGCTCTGCCAATCTGTGGGCCCTCCCTTAGGGGAGCGGTGGGAGACTATTCTTCTTACTCCACCAGGGAGTAAGAGAAGAGCTAGGACTGCTTCTGGACTGGGAGTACAGGTCCAGGTAAATCCTGAGGGTGAAGGCCCTCAGCTCTATTGATGGTTGCTGTGTGAAGCTTGCAGTGTACAATAAAATGTTCCTGTTTCACCATACCTTCCGCCTGAGACTGCATTCTATCAGGGGAAGGGAAGAGAACTCTCCTGCAGGAGATTGCTCATCTCATGCCAGGGGCCTGCAAGAGATGGAGGCGCTGTCACCGTGAGTACATTATCAGTCTATACCCCAGAAGCCTGTTCTGACATCCCTTACCATCATGCGGGAGACTCAGATCTACTGTGAGCCAGCAGGTATGCACCACCACACTCCATGTAGCAGCAACATCTCCCAGAGGAGGGGGGGGGGTGGTATGGGTTACACTTAGCTAACATAGTTTTCTTAGTTTTGCATCAATTTGTGATAAACACTTTAATCAGATTGAAGCTATGGTATATGAAAGATTACTGGTATGAGGGCCTAGGTGTGGTATAAATTGTGTTTCTCTGTCAAGGGAAACAAAAATGATTTAGTTCGTTTTCTGTGTGGGGCGTTCTGTATTGTATGTCTGTTTTTTGTCTAAAGATCACATATTTGACCTGTTGGTTGGTGTTTAAGTACTTTTCAAAGGTTGGTTGGTCTCATGGGCTGATGCGATGAGATTGCTGCGATTTAATAATCTTGGGCCAAAAATGTCAAGCACAGCAGTACTATTCTGGTGCCATAATGTAACAATGGGATTCTCCTAAATATGCAGCCTGTTAAAAAAGAAAAATACTAAACAAAGCTATGTGTAACTCCTGTGTCCATATGTTTCCAGAATACCACATACGTGTCTGTTTGTTTTCAATATGTTTGTTGGTGTCAAACAATTTGCTAAGTATAACTCAGTAACTATTACAACAGACCATAAAATGCTACTGCCTTCCACTCAAGCCCAGTACAGTCTATTTATAAATAAGAAGATAATTCTCTAATAAAATCAGACAGATGTTAAAAACATCTTAACTCATTTAAAATGTACTTGTTCTAACACAACATGCCGAAATTCAAGTGAGGGTCAGCAGGGATGTATTTTTGCATGCAAAGGGTCACATAAAATATATATTGTATTTTACGCATCTTTCAAACTAAGTTCAGGACAATTAGAGTAGCAATGGAGTGAAACAAATTTGGGATGTGTAGCCCAGAAGTGCAGAACAGAATCCTTTAACTGGATGATGCATCACAGCAGAGTAACCACTGCTATAAAATGTGTAAATCTTTAAGGCTGTGTCCCTAGACACTTCACCCGTGTGGAGGCGCGCGGAGGCTGGGGGAAAGTGGGTGCTTTCCGTGGCCATGGTACACGCACCATCCGTGGACGTGTCGAGGGGCGTGCCAGTGATGTCACAGAGCTGGTTCGCCCTCATTGGGCGAACCACTCACGTGACCGGTCCGTCGCGCCAAGAAGTCAGTTTTAACTGATTTCTTGCGCAACGCGCGCCACCTCCCACTTCCACGTGCACGCGCCCGCACGTTGTATAGACGCGATCACTGCCTTTAGGCAGTCTGATCGCTCAGCATTCAGAAGCGTCCGCGCGGTCAACCATACCATGGACGCAGCCTAAGAGGGTTTGCAAGTTAAATGTATGTTTGGAGAAAGATAGTATAGTAGTAATTCCTAACAGAGAAATAAACATTTACCATAGTAACACCATACTGCTGCGGCTCATCTTATTCTAACACATCGCCGGTTTTTCCCTGGCTTTTTCCTGGAATGCGATCACTTTACCGGGAGCATGCCGCATTCATTTTGCGTTCTCAGCCACGGGTCATGCGCGGGTCATGCGCGGTTGACGCGTGGTTGATGCGTTTATTGGGAATGGTTCGGATTTAATAGGTTGCAATTCTTCGCGTGCCTGCCAGATGGCAGATATTCATGAATTGTAATGCGCATGCGCTTCTGTAATGTGTCGACTTGCAGGTGTTTCGTTTAAAAAAGATACCATAGTGTGCTATTGTAAATTGGCCTTGAGACTGAAGGAAGAGCCATGTGCAGTAATCAGATAGCTCCCATCTCAAAGAGGATTACACGCAGGTGCAGTGAGGCTTTGTAGCTCGGCTATGGATGGATTAAGAACACAATGACTAACTTAAGAAAATTAACGACTCTGTGGAGGGGGGTTGGGTGACTCGTGCGCAGTAAGCAGCAAGCTCCCATCTCAAAGAGGATTAGAGTACACGCAGGCACAGTGAGGTGATTGACGCTCAGCTAGGGACAGATAAAAACACAATGACTAACTTCAGAAAATTAATGACTCTGTGGAGGTGTCTGTCGATAAGAGTTTGTGTGTGCGTGGGGGAGGGATGAAGGATTAGTTGTGCAGCAGTTCCAAGAAATTACATAGAGTAGAGTACAGTACAGTAATTTCAAAAGGCAGTTCATCATAATACTGTAATTTGATCCCTACACCCCCAAATACAGTACATAAAAAGCACACAAATCAACCATGTGCAGGCAAACGCATAGATTGAATATCGTAATATCAAGATTGTTTTTGCAGGCTTGTGAATAAAATAACAGTTAAAAAATTATAACTAATAAAAAATTTTGGGGGGGGGCACTCAAGCAAGCAGTGGTGAGTGAAGTTACAGGCGCATGAGCATCAACTAGCTCCCATCCAAAAGAGGATTACACAGGCGCATAGAGAGGTGATGCTCTGTGCAAATAAAATTCGAGAAGGGATTTTCCAAAGTGTTACCGTAAACAAAGCCTCAAAGCTCCCATCTCAAAGAGGATTACACGCAGGCACAGTGAGGCTTTGTAGCTGGGCTATGGACGGATTAAGAACACAATGGCAAGATTCAGAAAATGAACGACTCTGTGGGGAGGGAGGGGGTTGGATGAGTCATGCTCAGTAAGCATGCTAGCTCCCATCTCAAAAAGGATTACACGCAGGCGCAGTGAGGCTTTGTAGCTCGGCTATGGACGGATTAAGAACACGTCAAGATTCAGAAAATTAACGACTCCGTGGAATTTCAAATCCTTGAGCTAGCCTTGTGTGTGTTCGTGGGGGAGGGGGCTACAGGGTACAGCTGCATGAAGTTCAAAGATAAAGACATACTTTAATTTCAAAAGACAGTTCATCATAATAATACACGCCCAAATACAGTACGTACAGTAAAAAGCACACAAATCAACCATGTGCAGTCAAACGCACAGGGTCGCAGTCAAAAGCTACAGCACAGATTGAATATCGTAATACAGTAAGATGGTTTTTACAGGCTTGTGGAGAAAAAAAAATGACAATAATTTTTTTTTTTGGTCACTCACTCAAGCAAGCAAGCAAGCAGTGGTGGGCGAAGTAACAGGTGCATGCGTAGTAATCACCTGCTGTCAAGCAGGAATGTGATTGCAACCAGACACACGTTCAAAGGAATTATGTGGGAGAGATGTACTGCATTGAAGAGAAGATAAGAAGTTGAAATACCTTGCAGTGCAGTTAATTATCCTGAGCGAGGGGAGAGCGCTGTATATGCCGGAATGTGACACTGTTACAGTACTGTACACGCCTATGCGCTTTCAACAATTTTCAAATGAGACATACTGTACAGCAGCACAGCACTGCAAATGCATGTATACTTTAAATATGCAAATTTACAATTACTGCGCACGCACACACAGACTGTGTACTGACGTAGGTTGAACCGCGAAGGTATTAGACTTCCAAGACAACAGCTCGCAAACGCCCCCCTGAGTTTTTACATGGCATTGCAGTATTGCAGACAGCGAGAATAAAATGCTAATATCACAAGCGCGAAAATAACGCAGTTCACTCCGGGCGAAACAAATAGAAAACCGCACCTAACCGGGATAATCTGAGAGCCGCGGATCCGACTTAGACTCAGATCGGCCGCCACTGTATGTGCCTTTAATGCTTTCCAAAGTGTCAGTAGAGATGAGGGGATAAAAAAAAACAATCGGAATTGGCATATAAATGGACTTTCTTTATATTTATTAACATGTATCAAAATGGTTTCAGGGACTGGTAGAAAGAAATGGGCTTATTTTTCAAATTTGCTAATTTTATAGATTGCTACTAGAGATGGGTGAATTTTGGGGGCAGATTTGGATCCGCAGCGGATCGGCCGGTTCCTTTGGTCCGTTGATTTCAGTGGAGCAATCACAAAAAGGAAGATTCATGGTTTGCAGAGTTTTTATTATTATTATTGCCAACACACTCCACGGATTCCGCAATCCGTTGACGAATTTTTAAGAATCCACCAACAAGTTGCTGAATCCGCGAATTGGATTCTACAAATCCATCAACGGGTTGTTTCCAATGGCGGGTTTTGATGAATCCAAACGGATTAAAAACGACCAACCCCTTTTGCGGATTTTACACTGCAAAATGGATTGTGTGGGGAAAATGCGAGAAAATCTGGGAAACGGATTTGGGATATGCATCTGCAAAAACGTGGCTCTATAAAAAACCAGGTCATACCGCTGCCATGGATGCACTAATTGCAGCTTTACGCAGGTTGGATCAAGTTATGCACATCCACATAGTGGTGCTCGCATTGCCATCAAGTATTATCTCAATTGCGAATCTCACTTTGTCGTGTATTTCATCAGATGCCGGTGCGGCCTCCTCTACATTGGAAAGACCTCGCGCATGTTAAAGGAACGGATTGCAATACCCCGCTCTACTATCAGAAAGGCGCTCAACATTGTGGATGATAACACTGAGCTTAAATACCTACCTGTCGCAAGACATTTTACACAGATGAGACATCCTTTGGCGACTATGCGATGTATGCCCATCCTCCAAGTACAGCCACCATCACGTGGAGGGGATAGGAATAAATTACTTCTGCAACAGGAGGCGAAATTGATTTATGAACTGAGAACTATGTCCCCTTTGGGATTAAATGAGGACTTGAAACTTAGTTGCTTTTTGTAAAATCTGTTTACTCTGCAATGTCATTGTTCTGTTATTTTCTTCCATGTTCCCTTTTCCCTGTATGTTTACTTAGATTTTTGGCACTTTGGGTTTTTGTTTTTGTTTTCCAGTCCAAGGACTAGTACACACGTAGTGCAGATCTGTGTTTAGACTCTAAAGCCATCACTGTTGGTGTGATATCGGATTAGCAGTGCAGCTTGTCACATGTACATCATGCCAGTGTTGGACTTTGCCCCTTTGTGTTTGGCCACCATGGGCTTCCATCTAGTACACACAGAGGCTTTTTTAGACTGAGTGCTCTATGTCACTACACTGTTGTAGCCACTATGGGGGTCATCTGGCAGCGATCACGTATAATCAGTACATACAATCCCTTGAGTTACTAGGGACGCGATAAGGTTGCCATGCGGAGTTGTGCATGCGCGGCATATCACGAGCGGCGCTTAACACACGATAGTAGCAGTAGCGGTGATTTGTGCACACCCTTTTTTGGTTGCTAGGCATAGATAGCAACATGACGCATCTAGACTGCGCCTGTAGCCCCCTATGTCACCATAGACGCGATCGGGCTGCCATGCGCGGTTGTGCATGTGCGGCCTTTCAGTGCGCTATTGGTAGATGAGTAAGAAATACGGCGATTTTGTGCATGCCCTCCTGGACGGCTATGTGACACACCAGTAGTCATACTTGCACAGTTGATGTAACCATGGGCCAGCAGTGATGACAGATACCACATTAGGTGAGCTGATTGGTTTATCCTAGTATCAGTGCTGTGTATTGGTTTATCTGCTGTGGGCTGTACCTGGGAATGTGATTTGTGCATTTAGAATTAGATTCAGGTGTTTTCTCACATGGGGATGTGGGTATAAATGGGTGTTCGGATTAGTCACTTGTGCACCGCCCTGAGGAAGGTCCCTCAACGAGGACCGAAACGTTGGCTGCCTGGTGTTCTTAATACACTTTCTTTTCTACATCTGCAGTGTGCTGTCTCAATTTGTTATCAGGATCCCCCTGGTTTCTATACGCATATATATATATATATATATATATATATATATATATATATATATATATATATATATATATCATACACAGAAAGTGAATACCGCATCAACTACCAATGAATGTGTGCAATGTCTAAACCTATCTTAACCAGAAAAAATGTCTGAAAAGAAATCACAGAAAACAAATTAACTGCTAGGCGGTGCTAGAGGAAAGAAGTAAATATATAAACACAAAAAAGAAAACCTCTAAAAAGCACTCAGACAAATATGCAAAATAATGATAGTAATTTATTAAATCAAAAAAATAATGAAAAAACACAAACAGCTGACTGAAGAGCCTGCCTGACTAGATAGAACAAAAAATCATATAAATAAACCCAAGAGTAACAGAATTACAATATTGTGAACCAAGCAAGAGTAATACAGTATCAAAGATGATTAATCACTATGGGAACATAGTTCCCACAGTGAAAAAAGGAGACCGGCCGGCCATAGAAAATGCTACTGCACTAAAGGTAATTGAATAATTAACCTTAAAAAAACATATACAATATTGTAAGGTAAATGACGGTTATGCTATACCAGTATACAGGATATTGAATAACAGAAACCTGTAAGCATGATGCCATGCACACAATATATATCAGTAAGGAAATATATTCAATAAGTACTTCAGTGACCCAAATACATATGTCATAATGATGGGTAAAATAGGAAGATACTCAACTCCTTAGTGGCATGGCACTGCAGTCCCAGGTAAGCACAGCCCTCAAAAAAATGATTTCCAGGGATGAGAAACAAAAATAAATTGTCCCAATAGAGTGTTAGCAGGCATGGTCAGCAGCAGCAACAGTTAAAAAGTCCCACAACGCGTTTCGCCCGCTAAGGCTTCTTCACATAAATATATATACTTTCTGTATGTGTGGGGGACACCAAACAATATGTATGGGCTTAGTACATCCGTAGCTAGCTGCACTTCAAAAATTAGAGTGCCAGCTTGCTCCTTGTGTCTGAAATATAATTGGCCCAATTCGCATACATTGCTATTACTGCAGCTATGGACTGCAAAATGGGGACAAGAAAGAGGGTGTAGGGGAAAACATATCAGTGGGATGCACATACATTTAACCCCTTCACTCCCAATGCAATTTAGGGTTAATCAGCCGGGTACAATGCCTTTATTAATGGCCTGATTAACCCTTTCATCGCCACAATCTGCACAAAATTGAGTAATTTGGGATTGCTAAAGACTTAGGGGTCTATTCTAGTAGCCTTCATAACCCACTTATCGAGGCTTTTTAGCTGTTATTGGCCAAAAATGCCTACAGCGATTCAGAAAGCCTTATACGTGGACGGCGAAAGCATTAATCAACATTTTTTGCTGTCATCCAAAACACATCGCCAAGTGAGCCGAGATAAGCCCCTTAACGGCAGGTTTTGAAACTCATGCAATTCTAGTAACCTCAATTAGGTTATCGATGCTTATCGAAGCTCTAGAATGGATAATTTCTCCCAAACTCCTCTCGCCAGAAAACGTTGGCGTGAAGCTGGTGAGAAGCTTCTGAGGCGGCGGCGAGAGAGGGACTTAGAAAAAAAGGCATTTTTCCTGCATCGGATTGATGCGGGGGTCTCTGGAGCTGATACCTAGTAATATCAGCTCCGGAGACTCCGGCATCAATCCAATGAAAGGGTTAACTACAGGTGCCGCGTTTATTGTGATTAGCGGGGGTGGGTGAAGGTGGTATTTGACCCTTGGTGGATGTTTAGGCCTTCCAGGTGGGTTGCGGGTGGAGTTAACCCCTTCATTACCTTAGCGGTTAGTACCACTAAGGTAATGAAGTGGCTAACACCTCCCGCTACCATCCCAGTAGGTGTTATGTTTTTGAATGTATATTGTGGGTAGCGGGGGTGGGTGAAGTTGGCATTTGGCCCTTGGTGGGTTTTTATACCTAGTGACAAGTAGGGGTAATGCCGAGCTTGACTGTTATTACTTGAAAACGAGAGGTAACTCTCAATGTATTACTTCCTGGTAAAATATTTTATAAATAAATAAATATTTAAGAGCAGCCATATCTACTCCTACCATCCCAACAATAACAAAATAATCAAGGCAAAAAGTGGAACAATTCTGGAGTATGAAAACTGCAGTTGTTATACCCCAGAATTCCTCCATCTTTGTCTTCATACATAGAGACCTTCATTTCTTGGAGGGTATTTTAACATTTTATGATATTTTTTTTTTCCACTTTACATATCCTGGGGAAATTTTTTTTGAAAATGTTTTTAAATCAATAAAAAATTGCAATTTAAACTTCCACTTAGACCTCCTTAGACTCCCTTCAATATGCTGTGACGCCATCTTTCCCGTGCACCTGGAAGATTTTCCCATCAATCTTTTTTTAATAACTATATAATGACCTGTTTCAGCACTGCCCTTTTTACTTTTTAGAACTTGCAGTATTTGCTAATTAACAACACCTTTTTCCATTAGTTAATGTATCTATAATTGTACCATAAATAAAAGACAAAGGGGACATGGACTACAATTTCAATATACCATTAAAATTAAGGATGGCCAGGTTTCAGGGTTCAAAATTGAACTTAGCAAATTTCTGTTTTCATTCGGCTGTCAAACTGTTCAAATTTCCCCAAAAATCTAAAATTGTGTCTTGCTTATTTTGAAATGTTTGTTTTCATTTTTGTATGAAATTAAAACAATTCAAGTTTTGGCAAAACCAAAACCCTAAACATTTTTTAAAAACAATAACACCAATGAAATTGCCAACCCTTACTAAATATATAATTTACAATATATAGCAACATATTAATTTTGAAACTGTGTGATTCATTTAGGTAATCCTTATAATAAAGTATTATTTACAAATTTATTACCCCCTTCTATTAACAAATATTCAGGGAAGGTCCCATGTGTGAATTAATTTCTGTCAAATCAGCATCTTTTTCTCATTAAGCTTTGTTGAGGAATCGCAGGGTAAATTAATTCCTCTTGTATTTTCCAAGTTTCTAATACTGTATGAACGCTATATTGAGTAGTGGAAAGACTAATAAAGACTTGCATACAGTTACCACACAATACAGCTACAGCTGTCTCAGAATCCAGATGTTGGCAGAAAAGCACAGTGATTTTAATTTACCATGCAATGTCTTTCCTGAAAGTGTATGGATTGAGACCTGCATTAGCTCAGCCTGTCTTATTCCTGGCTTACAATACCCATTATACGTTTGTGATGGAATGGTAAAAAATGTAATATCTTTATCCGAGTAAAACTTTTCTCAGGGTGTTTGGCATTCTTGCTTTTCATAAATCTTTTGGTCCCAATTTAAAGTTAAAAATGTTTCACCCCAAATCTTAAGATGCATTGAATTTTCCCAAAGAAGAAATATTTTACTTTTCTGGCTTTCATCCATTTTTAAACAACTATTCTTTTAAAAATGGACAGGAAACTAAAACTAACACGCCATTGAGATACTTATTTGCATGTCACTACCCAGAATTCTTGACTGTAGCTTAACCAAAGTATGAAATGTGACACTGGGGTCCATGTAGCGGGTTTGGGGACCTGTGGAAGATATGCAGATCAGTGGTGTATTCAGGGTTGTCACCTCTCTGGGTCTGACCTGGAGACTTTGAGTTTTGGGCACTTACCTCCGCGCTACGGGTTTAGCCTGTGAATCTACGGGTGTGGCGTGGTGCGGCGGCGACGTCTCCACCATTCTCCGGCAATTCCCCTGCAATTCCCCCTCCAACTGCAGTGAACATGGTTGCGCTGCTTCAAATGACGCTGCGTTGCCATGGTAATGGTACTCTACAAGACGTCATGACACTACGCGGTGTCTTGTGACCATGGCAACACAGCATAATTTGACGCCACGCAGCCATGATCACTGCAGTGTGAGGGGGAATTGAAGAAGGATGCCGGGAGACGCCGCCGCACCATGTAAGAGAATTTCGTTTTTATACATTGTTCTCCTGGTTGGCCTTCAGTAGAAAGTGGCAACCCTGGGCGTAACTAAATTTTTTGGGATACTGGTAGGTGAATGGAGTAAGCACTGCAAAAAAAATCCGGACTGGAGGCGGGTTTAAAATAATGAATATTTAATCAGGCATGGTGCCTAACAAATAACACACTGATCGCGCGCTCCTCTGACGCGTTTCGTGCCGGGTGGCACTTTGTCAAAGAGTATCTAAAGCTTGGCTTCCGCCCTGTTAATATAAGGCAAGATGTAATTAATAAATGAGACACACCGGAGTCCCGCTTGGTCCCCGCCCCTCACTGACATCATGGGACACGTCACCGTGGTGGGAGGTAACCCCAAACGGGAATCCTTGGACTCTCTGCCCCTAACTCACACTGTGCTAGCTTGGAGTTGTGAGCGCAGATCGAAGGCACACAGCTTCCGATCCATCCCCCTTACCCTGACGTCAGCGTCAGTGTGGAGAGAACAGACCTGCAGTCCTTGACTCTACACACCACCCACTAAAAGCCAGCACTATGAGTACAATACATGAATGCAACATAGAAATCTATACATAAGAGACAACTGATCATTACAGGGGTACTAAGTGACTAAACATATATAATATAATAAGGGAGAACACAAATAGGAACTCCAAATACACATCTAACCTAGTATATTGATAAGATATGTGTCACTAAATATTAAAGTACCTAAACAAGAAACAAAGTGAAGACATGTGCTCAAACTACGAAATATATACAAACTACACTAAAAAAGAAGAATATATATGACAAGTGTAACGGTTAGAGGGCCCCCCAATCTCATATTGGCCCCCCTGTGCATAATCTGCCCCCAGTTACATCTCAGTGTAGTGTGGTGCACCTGCTGGCTCACAGGAATCCTGAGTCTCCCGCTCGTTGGTAGTGGGGATTTCACCATAACAGGCGTATGAGGTAGTGCTGAGTTCTACTCACAAGTGGTACAGCGCCTCCATTCCTTCCAGACCCCCACGATAGCAGGGAGGAGTTTCTGGAAGAGAACTCCTGGGTGCATCCTCTTGACTAATAACTCCACTCTCAGACAAGAAGGGTCTCTTTAACAAGGGCATCTTTAATTGCATGATATGTGGCAGACTGCCCATCACAGCGGCCGACACTTAGCCGCACATTATCATGTTGTCCATCTCCAGGAAGATTCCTTCTGTTCTCTAATCAAGTTGTCTTTCCACCTCTCCCCTAAGGGAGATCACCAGCTGTGCCAGCGCCCTGGACACAGTGTGTAATCTGCTTGTCACTTTGCTACGGTCCTCTCTGTCAGCCAGACTTGAACTGCTGCAGACACTTGACCCAGCCTTGACTCAGCCACAACAACAACTCTAACTTTTGGGAGCACTGTGCAATATATAGGCTCCAGAAAGACCCACCTCTGTGTCACTAACAGTGGACACAGAGCATGCTGTCACTTCCTTTGCTACATATGACACATCACAGGGTTTGAGGGCAAACCTCCATGATGACTTCTGGCAACCCTGCCCTCTTACCAGGGATTACTGCCAGAAAGAGAGAGATATGTAACACCAATTTTACACATGGCTACACAAGAAAACAATATATATAAACAGTGCTAAAAACAAAACTGAATAAATATCCAATATGAACCTGCATGTGATGCCATATCTCATATGGGGATCTGTTACCCCTATTAAATATACATAATTCTTAATAAAACATCTTAATAAGGCCGGATAGTAATTACATTAAAGTGTGTATGACAATCATAATTATTAAACTTCCGTATCAATACCCTACTATACACAGGAAAGGTACAATATAGTACATAAAAATAAATGGGTTAGTGAGACTATTGTAAGGAAACCATCGATAGTCATAATTTATCTTCTATGTGTACCAATGGTTGACTGGGATCTAAACTGTAAGAAAATGGGCCAGCTCCCAGTCTACATTGATGCCCACAGGAGACATAGCATCCATATGAAAAATCCATGCCATTTCTCGTCTATTCAATCTCCCCGAGGCGGATCTGGGACATGTTCAATCCCTGAGAACTGGAAGTTATCTATACCTCCCATTAGACAATTTTTGAAATGTTTTGAGACTGGATGCTGTATATCTTTTTTCTTAATCAAGCGAACATGTTCGCTGATCCTTTGTTTGAGTGGTCTAATTGTGCGACCTATATAATATTTGCCGCACCCACATTTGAGCGCATAGACTACATAACTAGTGTTACAATTAATAAATGTATATATTTGCTTTTGTTGTTTAGGTTGATCACAGGAGATGGTTTTTATAGGATGTGCATACCGGCACATAGAGCAGAGTCCACACTTAAAAAACCCTTTTGGAATGCCCTTAATGCCCCGTGGGCTGGATTTAGAGCTAAAGAGGCTAGGAGATAGGGATGTAGCCAAGGATCTCGCTCTTTTGGTCTGTTTTGAGTTAGGGATATCAATCCCTTGTTCAATTGAAGAATATTCCAATATTTTAATACAATTGAGCGTAAAGCTCCTGCCTGTCTGCTTTGTTGTGTAATAAAGAAGACTGATGTATCTGGTGTGTGTGTGATACATGTGTCCTGTTGTCCCTTTCCATTGGTTTTCTTATATTTGGTTAATAACAGATTCCTATCAGTCTGTTTAACCTCTGTAAGGGTCTGTTCAAGTTGGGGTGCACTGTACCCCCTCTCAATAAATCTCTCAATAAGTTCTCTTGCCCGTATATCAAAATTGTCCTCAGTCGAACAAATTCTCCTAAGGCGGAGTAATTGTCCCTTTGGGATCCCTTATTTAAGTGATCTAGCATGATTACTTGTAGCTAGAAGCAAAGAATTTCTAGAATTAATTTTCACAGTCCCCCCCCCCTCATCCTCACATTTCCCCCACCCTTACCATCCTCCTCTTACCCTGTGTGTCTCACTCCATTTCTTACTCTTCCTCCCTCTCTCCCCCACCTCCTCCCTCCCTCACACAACACCGCTCCTCTGCTCCCAGGCCCCAGTTAGGCCCGACCCTACAGACAGTTGAGGTTTTTAGGGAAGGTCCTAGATAAGGACCCTCCCTCTTAGAGATTTCTGACTCAAGTCACTGCACCGTTGGACGGACGCCACGCGGTGACCTGTGGCCTGCGGTCGGGTACCAGACATTACGGGAGACACTCCTGATGAAGCTCCCCCATGAGTTGGATCATCACCCATAAGGCGTAAGGGGATTTGGCAGACCCTGTGTCGTGGGATCACGTTGCGGTGCGGCCCTGTGAATTCCAGATCTTCATCATACCATGGTCGAAGCCAGGAAGGTACCCACCATGCACCATCACAACATAAAGGGGGGTGCTACCTCATATTGTATTGTATTGTACGTCTTTATTTATATAGTGCCATTAATGTACATAGTGCTTCACAGTTGTAATACATGTGTTAATCAAATAAATAACAGAGCATGAGAATAAGTACTTTAGACATAAAAGTAACATTAAGGAAGAGGAGTCCCTGCCCCGAGGAGTTTACAGTCTAATTGGTAGGTAGGGAGAACGTACAGAGACAGTAGGAGGGAGTTCTGGTAAGTGTATCTGCAGGGGGCCAAGCTTTATGTATCATGTGTTGAGAATATCCACAGTGCTATTCATATGCTTCTTTAAGCAAGTGTGTCTTAAGGTGGGTCTTAAAGGTGGATAGAGAGGGTGCTAGTCGGGTACTGAGGGGAAGGGCATTCCAGAGGTGTGGGGCAGTCAGTGAAAAAGGTTTAAGGCGGGAGAGGGCTTTAGATACAAAGGGGGTAGAAAGAAGACCTCCATGAGAAGAACGCAAGAGTCTGGATGGTGCATAACGAGAAATTAGGGCTTAGATGTAAGGAGGGGCAGAAGAGTGTAAAGCTTTAAAAGTGAGGAGAAGAATGGAGTGTGAGATGCGGGATTTGATCGGAAGCCAGGAGAGGGATTTCATGAGGGGAGATGCTGAGACAGATTTAGGAAAGAGTAGAGTGATTCTGGCAGCAGCGTTTAGGATAGATTGTAGGGGAGACAGGTGAGAGGCCTTGGACTGCAGGAGGTTACAGTAATCAAGACGGGAGAGAATGAGGGCCTGAGTCAGAGTTTTAGCAGTCGAGCAACAGAGGAAAGGGCGTATCTTTGTTATATTGCGGAGGAAAAGCGACAGGTTTTAGAAATGTTTTGAATGTGAGGGTTGAATGTGAGAGAGGAGTCGAGTGTGACCCCTAGGAAGCGTGCTTGGGCTACTGGGTGAATGATCGTGGTTCCAACAGTAATGTGGAAGGAGGTAGTAGGGCCAGGTTTGGGAGGAAGTATGAGGAGCTCTGTTTTAGCCACGTTGAGTTTAAGGCGGCAGAGGGCCATCCAGGATGATATAGCAGAGAGACATTCAGAAACTTTGGTTTGTACAGCAGGTAGGCCTTTGGGTAGGCTTGCTCGTGTGAACATCGGGTTACAGGGCCAGGGAACCATCAGTACTTTGGGAGACTCACTCTTGGTGTTGGGTAATGTGTGGGTATTGTATTGGGGCACTGTTATCATTATACACATGCGGCCGGCTTAAAGCTAATGTGGCTGCCCCCGAAGTTTAAATATAGCTGCGGGCGGCGCGCGGCCGTTTTTGGCTGGTTTTCCCGCGCCTCAGGCGCTTTCAATAGTAAGCGCCATTAGCGCTTATCTATTGAAGCGGCCGCCGCGCGGGAAACTCAGTTTTTAAGCGGAGAACAGACCCGCGGCTAGCCCGCTACGCTCCCGGCAAGCTTTAGAATAAAGCTTGCCGGGACAGTACGTGTGTGTTGGTTAACCAATTGTTATATACCTGTGTGTGTATTATTTCTTACTGTAATTGGTTCCTGTGAGGGATTATCCCGCTACGCTGGGATCCCTCATACAGTAAATGGAAGTGCTGTACCCAAGGAAGAAAGAGCTTACTCCATGCTACCAGTGGCAGAGGATTTGGCTCCTTTGAACAAAACAGGTAATCAGCATATGTTCCATTCGTCATAGGGAAAGGGGGCCACACACACATGCACAATGTCCCCCTATATACATACACACAATTCCCCCTATACACACACACACACACACACACACACACACACACACACACACACACACACACACACACACACACACACACACACACACACACACACACACACACACACACACACACAATTCCTCCCCATATATATGTATATGTAGTCCATGGACCCCCACCCAATCGCAGATCAGGTCCCCTAAGGTGTTCTGTGGTCTGGCTACATGTCTCAGTGTGGTGCATACTTGCTGGCAACAGGAGGGCCTGAGTCTCCCGCGATGACATGGGAGACAACAGGATAGGTTTCTGGGTTGAATGCCTTCGTTCTTCTTTTAATTGTGCAGCGCCTCCATCTGTAGAGGCCCCAGGGATATGGGGTGGAATCTCTACCACAAAATCCCCTCCCAGTGATGAGAGATTCCAGTCTCACACAATAGGTCTTTTTCTACAGCAGCAGATCTTTATTTACAGTCAGGTACAGGATTAGACACAGCCAGCCGGCTGTACTCCCTCAGGATGTCCCTGCCTCCACTCTGGACCTAGGGCCATCCAGAGTGGGGCTAGCTCTTCCCTTACCCCCTAGGCAGGGTAAGAGGTATTTGGTCCACCTCACTATGAGCTCTACTCAAAGGCTGCTAACTCTCTCAGACCAACTGTACACTTGTCTGTCCATCTAAATAGGAAGTGCATTGCTCTTTATGATTTTGGCAGGCACCCCCCCCTGTGTCTCTTGATTGGACACAGGGTCAGGTGACCTACCTCCACCATTCAGGGCAAGTGCTTGAAGTGGGGGAAAACCATGATAACTCCTGGTAACCTGCCCTTACCAGGGATAACTGCACAGGAGGAGGATAGAAATATAGCCCCTAATCTTACCAGGCCTTCATATATATATATACAGTGTTCGACAAATCAACCAAAAATCTACTAGCCCAACCAAAAAATCTACTCGCCCCTAACCCCGCCCCTAGTCCCACCCCTAGCCCCGCCCCCAACCCCACCCCTAGTCCCGCCCCCAACCCCGCTTTAAAATAAAACACATTTAATAAATTCCTAGTCAGAACAACATTTATTTTTGACATAAATGTATTTATTGTATTACATTATACTACAATTAGTCGTGTGTGTGTGTGTGTGTGTGTGTGTGTGTGTGTGTGTGTGTGTGTGTGTGTGTGTGTGTGTGTGTGTGTGTGTGTGTGTGTGTGTGTGTGTGTGTGTGTGTGTGTGTGTGTGTGTGTATGTGTGTGTGAGTGAATGCCGGATCTTACCTGATCTGCAGTCCCTCAATGTCCAGGTATTCCTCATTCCAATATACATTGGAGGGGATGTGTTCCCTACCTGTCTTCTGGGTTAGGGGGGGTTCTGATGTCTTCCATGTGATGCTTGAGTCAGATCTGGAAGAGAGCAGTATAGGTTATTTCGGTGTAGTATAGAGCAGTTAAGATATATAGGGTAAATAAGATATCCAGAGTGTGAGAGAGAGACAGTGGGT
The DNA here is from genome assembly GCF_040206685.1 of Ascaphus truei. Lineage (NCBI taxonomy): Eukaryota > Metazoa > Chordata > Amphibia > Anura > Ascaphidae > Ascaphus > Ascaphus truei. The sequence continues at coordinate 324,169,908 of NC_134484.1, forward strand.
GAGAGAGAGAGAGATACACACACACACAGAGCAGCACACACACAAAGAGAGAGAGAGAGACAGAGAGAGAGAGAGAAAGAGAGAGAGAGAGAGACACAGAGAGAGAGAGAGTGTCAGGATCACCTAGACCTCCTGCCTAGCCATAGCTTCCTTGTCCACTGGGTGTGCTGCTGCCTTCTGTTGGCTCTGGGTTCATCTGTCTGTCTGCCTTCTTGTTGCTCCAGTCTCTGTCCTTTATAGCTTGCTTCCTGTCTGTTGTTTTTGCCTTTGCTTGAAGTCAGACTCCTTATGCACATGCTTCTGATCCTGATCTGTTTTCTGTACCTGTACCTGTATTATAGAAGTCTGTTCACAGTAAAAGCCCTTGCTGGTAATCTGGCTTGTCCCTGTTTGTTCCTGTTCTCAGTCCCTGCCCCCAGACCTGTCCTTGCTCCCCTGTCCTGTTCCAGTCTCCTCGTTGCCGACCTCTGCTTGTTTCCTGACTTCGCTACCTGCCACCTGCCTCTGACCCCTGCTTGTGACCCCTACTACGCTCGTGCTGTTCCGGCCACCGAGATCCTACCCGCCCCTCTGCTTGTTTCCTGACTTCTCTACCTGCCACCTGCCTCTGACCCCTGCTTGTGACCCCTACTACGCTCGTGCTGTTCCGGCCACCGAGATCCTACCCGCCACAGGAGTCTCCCGTGACAGAAAGCAAAGGACACTTCTGGATCTCGCTGGAACAGATTCTTCTTCTGCCTGCACCCTTTCCTGCCTGCTGCAGCAGACCACATCCGCATGGTTGAAGATAAGTACTTTCGTTTCTTTTTTGGAAATACAAGTTGGGATTTTGAAAGGTTTTTTTTTGTTGCTGCTAAGTGTTCTGCAAGAATTATTGCGTTCATAATGAAAAAACATTTTTTCTGAGACTAGAACTGTTGCTGCAGAGACTATTGCAGCTTTCTTTGAGATTTTTCGTTTTGTGCAGTGCCTGGGTTAACCCTTGCAGTACCTGTTGCCACCTTTTTAGACTCTGACTTTTCATTTCCTGGATAAATCTTGTCTCTGCATCCCTGGTTGGACCACTGCTGTTCACTGGGTTCCCATTTCAAAAGATAAGAGTGCTTCCATTATTTTGTTACTGCATGCAGGAAAAATCACTGCAACCTGTAGTTTTTCATATGATTGGTTCTAAGGTTTCAGGTTTACCTGCAAGTTCCCCTAAAGTTTGTTTCTCTGCAACATATGATATCCCTACGCCTGATATCAAAGGTTTCAGATTTGACTGCTGGGTTCTCTGTCTCATATTCCTATGTCCGATGTCAAAAGTTTCAGATCTAACTACAAGTTTTCTGTGTATTAGTTTCCTGCTGTCTATGATATTTCTATGCCTGATATCCAAAGTTTCAGATTCAACTGCAGGTTTTCTTTGTCTATATGATATCCCTACGCCTGATGCCTAAAGATTCAGATGTAACTACAGGTTTCTCTGTCTATGTTTTTTCCTTGCATTTATAAATCTCTGTGACTGATGCTAAAGTCTCAAAGGGCCAGCTCTCCTATCTTGTGTCTCTCTGTGTCTAATATTCCTGTTGTTCATTCTAATGCTTCTGTTTTAAAAACACATTTCCTCTTTACTCGTTTCTTGGGAAGTGTAGTTTCCCCATGTCTGAAGTTATGGCTCCCACTCAAACAGTCTTGAGCAGTAAATGTGAACACAGTACCACTGATTCTTCAGAACTTCTCAAAGCAAGGTTGAAGAAGAAAAAGAAGGGAGGCATTACTGTGGAAGTTGCAGAAGGAATTAAGAATGAAAATTTTACCTCAGTCTGCATTTGATGAAAGAGATATGCTGCAGCTTAAGGCAACTCACAGACGTATCCCAAGAATAGTGGAAGAGAAGAAAGATGCTCCTACTCAGACGCTTCAAGCTGCACAGAAAGCGATTGATTGTCTGTATGGACGTTTAGATAAGGAGCAAGAAGCTAATTCTGCACTACAAAACTGTCTATCCTCAGCAATTTCTAAGTGTGTTCTACAGGAGAAAGAAAAAGAGCAGTTGGAGAGTGACCTGGATGGCATTTCAGCTGAGCTGGAGAAGGCATATACTGATGCTGCTGAGAATCGGCGCCTCGCTTCTAAAAGTAACGAATTCCTGGAAATCTCTATGAAGGAAATTGACAGGCTTAATACAGA